>NW_006289087.1:5273953-5289298 GCF_000327345.1 Myotis davidii
AGGTCATTGCAGTTTCTTTCCTCGTCATCCCCCAGCCCTGCCTGGGAGGGGGCAGGCAAGTCTACATGATTCTCTCGTTCAGTCAGCAGGTCGATGTGACCGACAACACTGTCTATGATATATTGCCCAACTTATCCTCTGTCAGTCATAAAAGGGACATTTTGCTTTTATCTGCTGACTCTTCTCCCTCAATTGGTTCAGAATTCATGGGGGCCAGAGGAAAGCTATTTATTATTTTCCTTTTTCATCACTAGCAGCGTCACTCAGCCATTCTTTTTTTTTGTATTTTTTCTGTTGTCCTTCTCTTGTGGGATCACAAACCCAACTACCACTTGTAAAACACACGGAGACATGTATTATATAAAAAAATGTGCTCCTGCCTCACATCTGCAGTTCCCACAGGTGCCACTGTGCGCAGGATAATATACACTTACTTCTAATTCAGCTCGTCTGCCATGCATTTCTGCAGCCGTTTCCACGCAGTTGCTTTACTGTGTCCTGTCTGGTGCATTCCACCTCTCTGGGACATATTTTAAGTTTGTCTTCCAAATTCACTTGGCAGCAAGAGCTCTTCTTGTTGCATTTCTAGCTGTCGAGATTGCCAGAATGTTTAGAGAGAAGCTTCATCTATCATTTCTGTTATCATAATTTCAGGTAGTTTGCTGAATTTATCTCTCCAGACAGGGTATAAAGAAGAGCAGAGCCAAAACAAGCAAACAAACAAACAAAAAACAACAACGAATGGAGAAGAACGTATGGACAACCACATCGTGAGAACATTGAGTTCTCTACTGAGGATAGCTTATCCTGTTTTGCGACAGCAAAGATCTCCTTGGCCATGATAGACTTATTTTATTGTATTCTGTGGCTAAACATTTTGAATTTATTCTGAATGCCATTGTGGATGCTCCTCAAATCGATATTGTGAATCTATTTCCATGTATAGAAGTTGACATCACCTTTAGGTCTGTTTTGCTCTCCACTTCCTTCCTTGAATTGCCCCAGCACAATCCAGCGTTTCTGTTGACTGTGGCAGAAAAGCCTCCTTTGGTTTGTTAATTATCCCAGATGGGTCCTAATGGATGCTTTATTTAGGATTTTGGTTCAACTAGTTGATTTTTAAATATCAAGTTCTGAATGGGATTACTGTAAAATTTACTCTATTTTGTGGGATCAAATGACTCCATGGCTATCCTATTGCCGATGCTAATGCTGAGTCACCTTGGCCACATCTGTGTGGTCCAACAGTTCAGTTCAACAAACATTCCTTGACTGCTTATTATGTGCCATAAATGGTGCTAGACCAGAGACAAATGCATGTTCCTTTTGGTGTCAATCAAGTAACTAGTTACTTTTAAAGCAATTTAGCTTACTGGCCCTCTAAAAATACATTTATCTGTGCAGGGACTAACTTCCCTGTTCCATCCAACCTACAGCTAATGTCATGCTCCTTATTGTTTATTTAAAGAATGTCTGGGTAGAGATCCTTTCCTGCGACTGCCAAGAGGGCTGGTTAGAAGGCACATCCGTGGATGGGCAATTTGGGGATTAAAAGTAGTAAATGAAAAGAAATTAATTCCTACTTTGTTTCCCATAGGCACTAACATGACTTAGTTAGTGTATGGATGTCTCTGATTGTGCTTTATGTTTCATTATGTTTCATTGGGTTTCCATTCGTGAGGTAGAACCACATGCAGGTGTGGAAGCATCCAAATCAAAGGAATGAAGCGCACAGGTCTGTTGGTAATTTAGTAAGTTGGAAGCTATTTAAATCCTAAGGAACAAAAAAAAATACAAGTAAGGGTCTCCATTCATCTGCATCTTTGTAGTAACCGATGGTTGTTTTATTGAAATACACATTAGTCTTTAGCACAGTAAAGCAGGAGTTGGACCAGTGGTTCCACTCTAATTATGAGCAATGTCTTTTGCCCCTCGGGTTGGGCAGGGCAGGGAGGGCGAGAGCTTCAAAAAATGCTGGTTCCGTGTGAGAAGTCTGCCGGGAAACTCGAGTTCTCTGAAACAGATTGCTGCTTATAATACCCGAGACGGGCCAGGATGCACTCAGAGTTCTGCTTTAAGACCTGAAGATGAGTCTGGCTGGTGGGCCTATTTATAAAGTAAAGCTTTTGATAAAAAATGTATCTTGCAGCACATCTGGTCTGATTTAGCAGAGTCCACAGAAACAGTGTATTTGCCTTCGAAGCCTCATCTCCAGGGGTTTGGGCGTACTGAATTATCCATGGACATCATCTAGACATGAATAATACAATGTCCTTGCCTTTATTAGCTCCCCAAATCACAAGTCATGAGCTTTTATTTTTGATGTGTCATGTTACTTTTCTGATGAGTCATGTTTCATTACATCGTCTTTGGCAGGGAAGAGGCATGTCATTTTGCTGAAATGAATTACAGCCGGACACTAAAGCAAGGCACATGATAAAGTACCTGGTTAGAAAAATCACCTGATCAATAGGCCTAAAATATCAAGCAGCTGCCGTGGAAGGTACGGAATGTTCACAGTGCAATGGAGCAAAGAAGTCCCATGCAGGATGAAGTCCCATTCACTCTGTAGTCTCTGTAAGGACTGAAAAACCGGTTGTTCCTTTCTCACACTCTTCCAGTGTATCACTGGCTTTCAAAACAATAAACCAATAAATCTTCCCAAAACGTCAGACAACATGTTATACTGAAAAGAACCCAGCTTGGCGTCAGAAACATTTGGGTTCGAAATCCAGACAGGCAATTTACCAGTTCTGACTTAAGCCAAGCTAGCTGTTCTCCTGGCTTCTGTCTCCTTCTATGTAGAACTTAGTAAAGTTACTGTGTGTTTTGAAATAAATAACAGGTGGTCGCCCTGGCCAGTTTTTCCCAGTAGTTAGAGCGTTGGCCCATGGACCAAAGGATCTCAGGTTTGATTCCTGGTCAAGGACATGTACCTCACTTTCAGGTTCCCCAGCCCTGGTAGGGATGCGTGTGGGAGGCAACCAGTCGATGTGTCTCTTTCACATTGATGTCTCTGTGTGTGTGTGTGTGTGTGTGTGTGTGTGTATCTTGTCCCCTTCCTCCTTTCCACTATGTCTAGAAATCAATTGGAAAAACATCCTTGGGTGAGGATTTAAAAAAAGAGAGAGAGAAAGAGAGCAGATGGAAGATGCCTACTACAATGTCTGTGGAGTCAGAGAATAAGTGGGAGGGATTTTTATGCTTGTTTCTTGTTACCCTGCCTCTCCTAGATCTAGGAGCAGGATGTCTCTCTCCATGTGTTGTATTTATTCAACCCAGTCAACATTTCATGTCTCTTTGTAGAGTATCAGTCATGAAATTGTGTGAAAACATGGCATAGGACCAAAACTAGGAGTCAGAGCCACTCACCCGGTATGCCCGTTTGATCTGTCTAGAATTTCCTTTTCTCTGTAATGCGTAGGAATTAGGGATCATCCCGAAGGTCCTGCCAGCTCTGACTTGCTGTAATTTTATGATTTGAACTTTCGAGAGAGGTAATGCCAGATCGAGGAAAGGTTGGGTCCCTGGTTATCCCTTTAATATGAATAGAAGCCAGTTAATGTCCAGTGTGTGGAACAAACCTAATTGACGAAAGATTCTCATAGTCACAGAAGACTTACCAGATAGCATACTGGCTGGGGAACACAGCAAGGATGTAAGTGAATGGTCAAAGAAAGAAAATAGTGTCAGATTTGATGGTGACTTCTTATCAGCATGGGAAATCTTATAGGCATGTTGGAAAGAAAGCTAAGTTCTTTTGTACAGAAATTAAAGTTATCTAAAATGATGGCTAATTGATACCTATACCAAAAGCTTGCTATGAATGACACGGAATGCTAAAAATTAAGACTAACCATTGTTAGTTTTAGGGTA
The DNA here is from genome assembly GCF_000327345.1 of Myotis davidii. NCBI lineage: Eukaryota > Metazoa > Chordata > Mammalia > Chiroptera > Vespertilionidae > Myotis > Myotis davidii. Next base: position 5,277,830 of record NW_006289087.1, read on the forward strand.
ACACTAGTTAGCCTTAAGGTCTCTTCTTTTATCCTGAAAGTCAGCAATCAGGGTTGTTTGAGAAGCATCAGCCGTGTTCAATATTGAGCATATTTTATGATTGACCTGTTCACCAAACACAGTGGTTATTCTACAAGGGAAAGGATTTCATAGGGGAGTGAGTATGGGTATTCCCCCAGATGAAGACAGTATCTTTCAGAGGGATCATGTTTTCTGAAACATGAGATCTATGCGGGGTTGGGAACTGAGAGGGGGAACTGCTGTACTATTAGAAAGGTGTGTGGGTGGTAGAACCCTGACACTCTGAAGGACAGATTGCAGAGTCAGCATTCTGGACACCTTGCTAATGGGTAGCTCCAGCCTTTGTAATAATGTACTTAGCAGCACCCTGGAAGCCTACTTTTCTCTGTAAAATAAGGGATAGTAAGAGTATCTACTTAATAGGATTGCTATATGGATTAAATAAGGTACAGCTTTGCACATAGTATATCAGAAGTGTAAGCTGTAATTAGCAGAAATGATAATCAACTACCAGGAGTTTTTGGAAACTTTGAGGAAATCCACGTTCCCCAAAGATCTCATATTCCCAAGTCTAAGAAAGGTATTGGTAAATCTTCAACCATATTAGGGTTTGTTGGTTAGATATTCAACCAAGGAGATAGAGCAACTAATAATCCATTCGGAAATTTTCAAGCTGAAGAATAAAAGGTTGGTTTACATCCATCTTGAGAGTTGTAAAAACCTGTTGTAGAATGCTTACTTCTATAATGGCTACTTCAGACATTTCTCTATCATTTGGTAATATGAGGGAGAAAACCGTTATGCAGTTTGAAACGGGGATTAAGCAGCAGAAAAGCATTACCAACATCTCAGTTGAGTATACAGACAAGGTCATGAGTGAAGACATAACTGAATTTGAATGAAATCAAACTGGATTTGAAGAGAAGAGAGTTTGTTTCTTGAAGTGACTTGTAAAAAATAAATGACATGGCTCCCTTCGGTCCCACTTTTGTTGGAAATTTCTGTGGTCTCTCACTTTTGAAATGAGGCATCTACTAGAGATTAGTAAAGGCGTCCACAGACACTTCATTGCTTTGACTTCTTCGTCTTTGACTGCTTCAGGACCATCATCTGATTCTCCCTTTCCAGCTCTTCTAGATGTAATATAAGTTTCCCCTAAGTCAGAGAAATTAAGCCACCCTCACCACGGCCCTTGCAAAGAGAAGTGACCCTCTCTCCTCTGTACACTCCATTCTCAGTGCTTCCCTTCAGGGACCACCCAAGCTCCAGACTCCCCCAGGTGTCACGTAGAGAGAGACACTCTTTATCCTTAAGGTGTCAACAGACAAGTGGACATGGGCTATTAATCCTGAGTTAGGCAGGAACAGTATCTTTTACAATTCTAAATCCATCATAAATATTATGTCTTGGTGGAATCCACATTGGTGTTGACTGGAAGAGTTTCTTCCTAGACAGTCACTGGGATTTTTAGAGATTGCCTTGAAAGGATTTCATGGTTTCCTGGGGAGTCAGATCCCCTCGACCAGAGCCTGTTGTTTTCCTGATAAAATCCTCTAGTAGAAAAACATAATCCTAATGTACTACCTGACATCTCTTTCATTTCCAGTACTTCCTAGAGTCACCTCATTGCCCCCTACATAGCTGTTCATGGATAGAATTAATATCATTCGTAGCTTCAGAGCAAAGGCAGAGCCAGGCTTTCACAAAGAAACTCAGCTCTGGGTTTCTAAATGAGTTTTTCAGAGCCTGTAATAGAGATAATGGCCTGAAAGCTCAAAGGCCTTCTGGTTTGCAAGGGTTCAGCTTATGAGAGAGAATTGTTTGGGGGCCAATCTAAACCTATGGTTGGCCTGGGTATATCTTAGAACTAAGGCTGGGACTCTTCGGTCTTTGGGTTCTATGTTTTTTCTGTGCTCATTGTTGAAGCCCAGTGCACTGAATGGACCAAGGGGAGCAGGTGAAGAGAGGCAGAGGTTTCCTTTAGCTAAAAGCAGTGGACCATGGATATGGTTGGACGCAGGGTTTTAGAAGAAGATGAGGCTGAATGGTCAGAGGTCAGAGGATGACTTGCCCTTCCTGCCATCCTAAGGAATTTGGATTTGATTTGAAAGGGTAACAAGGATCCATTGAAGGATTTACTGCTGAAGAGTAATATAGCAGGTTTTCTCTTTGATTTCTTTGACAGCAGTGAGGATCATTTGTTAAGAGAGGTGGGTGCTATTTGAGTTCTGGTGTTAGGAAGTTAGGAAGTACAATAATCCAGGGATTGCATAAAAGGGAGCCTAAATTAAGGCAATGGAACGGGAGGGGAAAGATGATAATACAAAGTATTTCAGGGTAAAATTTGTGGGACTTCTTAAATAAGGATGTAGGAGAAAGAAAAATAAAGGAGGTTCATGGGATGACCCCCATGTTTCCAACTGAAGTACTGGTTGTCTCATTCATGGAGCCGTGGAATCAAGGGCAAAAACAGAAGTTGGCGTGGTAGGGTGGGGATGAAGATGGTATGAATTCTGGACATTTTAAGTTTGAGGAGACAGTTGGAAGGACCTGAGAATTTGGGTTTGAGAATCTAAATTTGGTGCCAGATGAAGCCAAATGCCTGCGTGAGATTATTACCTGCATACCCTTCCCTACTCTGAGTTAGTATTGTTTCTCTTTTTCTAGATGAGAAGTTACCTTAATAATTTCACCCACTGTACAGTGGCACACATTTGGTAAAGTGCTTTCAGTTTCTTTAGGCTACCGGAGGGAGGTAACTATGCCCATTACCTTCCAAAACTATTTCATGATATGTCTGCGATTCTCTGTAAGCCCTCCAGCATAAGGAAAGAACGGGTATGTCTACCTTCTGAGCATACAAACTTCTTTTCCATGCCCAGCCTTCATTTTTGTGATTGAATTCTTAGGGATGAGTTTCGAATTGGATTCAAAGTCTAATTCAAGTCACCACTTTCCAGTGAAGAAATTGGGAGTGAACCTCAATGCCCCTCCAGAAGGTCATCCTCCAACTAGTACCTCATATTTTTCTTTCTCTATTCATTAGAGCTTAGCTATTCCCACCTCTAGTTCTTACTAAATTGCCCATCTTCTCTATCCTGTTCGTTGCCTCAGCCTCAGTACCCCTTGTGACATTCTGTAGAACAAACTCTCACCCAGTGAAAAATTAGAGCATCACACAATGTGTCGATAACATTTGATATCTTTACATTGAAAAGACATGTCATCGTAGGGCTATAGTAAGTAAAAGCCTTACTTGATATCCTTTAAAAACCTCAAAAGGAGCATTTTTAACCTTTTCTTTATCCTCACATGGCTCCACATCAGAATTCTGGCACATCAAAGGAGTCTGCTGGGTGTTTTTATAGCTACAACACGGTGTTGAAGTTGGGTCCGGATGATCTATAGCGGTACTGATATATTTTTTATGCCTCATGTACTAAATTTTTAAAAAGTTACACCTGCAGATTTTTATCTGTGTTCCATCAGCATAAACGCTCCGGGATCAGCACTTTTCCGTTCTCCCATGAAAGTGATGAGGTCTTGCAAGGGCTGGGGTCATATGATCTGTCTCAGTGCTGTCTTAAGCGGAGCCAGGAGCGGGGGCATAAAGTGCATGCTATTTTGGCCACACTTTATTGAATTCCCTCTCCAGATGCTCTGCATATTTCACAGCAGAATTAGTAACAGCATTCGCCGTGGAAGATCGTAAATGTCCCGTCTCCGCTCGCAACTCCCAGACCAGTTCCCAGCTCCTCCTCGCTGAAGATGATGACAAACTTATTCTGTCCACCTGACAGTGCAGAAAAGCCATGTGTTTGGGGGCTGAGGAGCTCCAAGCGGGGGAGCAGGGAGGTTTCGGGGAGCATCATGGGAGTGCAGAAAGTTAGGCTTTGAGGGCTGAGACTTTTCTTTGTTTGCTCTTCGGTATGTGTCCAGGGGCCCAGGAGGCAGCCAGTAACCCTGGACCATGCCTCCTCTCCTACCCTGAGCCCCAAGCTGGACTTGGCCGTTTCCCTGTAAGCTCACATAGCCCTTCCTTAAGCCTTTGCATCCAAACCCTGTTAGCAGGTAATTTGCATTGCCATTTCTTGAAACCGCTCCCTGGGGTGAGCTTACCTGGGAATCTCTATGGTGTCATCTGAAATCAAGTGACCAGGATTTTAGTTTCCATTGAAAACTGCAGCCTAACTCAGCAGTTTCATCCAAGGGAAGTTAATGCCCAATAATATCCATAAGAGCCCCTGCCTTGTGGGGGGTATATTTAGAAGTTTTCCTTCCTGTGCAGGTCTTTAAGGCACATGGGTCTGTCTCCTTAGCATGGCATTCCCTCCAATACAGTAAATGACAGTCAGCAAATGAGTCCAAAGTCAAACTAAATTTTCATTTTTATGCTACAAAATGGCAACGAAGCCCTGTGCTGAACTTGAAGACTCTGCAGTAGTTTTTATTATTGGTTAGCTATCTGGCCACCCTAACGTGATGACAACTTTTAGATATTTCTCACCTATTTATTTGCCTGATAAAACTCTCTGAAAACACCTGGTAGAGCCACGTTCTATCCTCATAAGCCATCAGTAATTTTATACCTTCTGTACATGACATGTCTTCCTAGTATCTGCCCTCTGAAGAAGTAGAGGTGCTCGATTCATTTATATGAATACTATATTAATTTTATAACATGCATTTAAAAAAATTCTATGTCTCTTTATTTTATGAGTATTTTTGGTGTTTAGATTTTTGGCCAAAAAATGTCAGATTATCCAATTATTATAAGTAGCATGCACTAATTCCACCCCCTAACTTCGCCCACCCCAATTTTTTAGGCTATTGACTGTAGAGATCATCAAGCCTTAGACTGTAACCCTGATGAAAATTGTCCCCTGGAACAACATTTTTGAGGAGTTTAACAACAAATTCAGCTCACTGCATGCTTGATCCAGTTGATGAAATTATTTAAGCTGCTGACAGAAATGAATGATAGCTTCAGTGGCGTCAAGTTGATTTGAGTCACATCACTTTTTATCTTATTTTGGCTATTTATTTAAATGTTTGACTCATGGTCTTTAATTTCAGGGGAACATGTTGTACCATCCTTAAACCTCTCTAAGAAAATCAAAGTGTCATTTTAATTTTATTTATTTATTTTTATTGATTTCAGAGAGGAAGGGAGAGGGAGAGAGAGAGAGAAACATCAATGATGAGAATCATTGATCAGCTGCCTCCTTGCATGCCCCCTACTGGGGATCAAGCCTGCAACCTGGGAATGTGCCCTTAATTGGAATCAAACCCGAGACCCCTCTGTCAGCAGGCTGACACACTATCCACTGAGCCAAACCAGCTAGGTGAAAACCGTACAGTCTTTATCCTGGACGTTGTCTTGAGAAACTGCCTAGAGCTGCCTTCAAGCTGGGACATACCTCCATCAGTCTACATGCTTTTATTTCAAGCCTCAAGAAAGGACGGTTTCAGAGCTGCCCTCAGTGCAAATTCTGTTTCCTTTCCTACATCCAGAATGATGTGCATTCTCTGAGGATTCTGCTTCCCATCAGTACTCACACCACACTTACTTCCCTCCACAGTTGTAGCCCATTTCCTGCACTTTCATCTGGTACAGAAACCCTTGTATATATAACTCTGACTTCTCGCCAGTTGAAAACACGTCCAGGGTTTCTTATCCAGCTTTCTCCTTTGACCGGGAGCTCCGAGGATGCCAATGCCGGAAGGTGGGGGTGGTGGGAGGTCCTGTTATCATGCAAGCCATTGCTAACTCTGGACCTCTGACTTTGTAATTTGTTCTTTATGGACTCGCCTGCAGCCAATCAGCAAAATCAATAGCCTCTGCTGAAAAAGTAAGCCCGTGCCAGTGTGTTGCCTGACAGGTGAAGATACATGTGTTCACCAGGGGTCAGGGGGCCACATCAAATTTCTCTCTGACTCCTTTTCAAAAGGCTTAACACATTTAGGGAGCATTCGTCATTGGAAAATGTTGCAGCAGGGAATACAGGGGGTGGGGGTGGGGGGCAAGGGGGAGCCGCTGCTCCTCTCTTCTCATTTAACAATGTTTGTTTTCAACAGCCTGTTCAATAATGTCACTGGGAAGAAGTTATGTGAGAAGAATAAAGTGCTTAGAGTCTACTTATTTATTCATTCATTCATTTCTGTAGAATAACACTAGCTGCTGCCTTCTCGTGTGTATTAATTCAGTGGCGGTTGTCCAAACATTTGTTTGTGCTATTCCGTTCCAAGACATAGGTAGGTCTGTCTCTCTATTGCGGTGGAATTGATTACCTGTAGTTGAAGTCGGAGGGAAGGTTATATGAGCTTGATGGGAGACACATAAGCTCTCAGCCAACATTATGGTAGGACGTAAATCTACTCCATAATTTGGCTTCTGCTAAGATGCCAAGAATCTTTTTTGTTTCCGCCTCAGAATCATCAAACATCAGGCAATTTGGGAGAAGGATATAAAATAAAAGACTAATGAGCGAAAGTGGATTCCGAAGAACTAAAATGAAATGGGCTTTTAATCCGTGATGATTTTTTTTTTTTCCTATCACTGCATTTTCCCATTTGGCTTCTCATGCTCTAACGTGTTTGAGCATTCAGCTTAGAAAACAGGGTTTCCCTCGCAAGCAGAATGTCTTCACCTGGTGTTGCGTTGAAGCAAGTAAGTCAACGGGTTTTCTTTTTCTTTTCTTATTCAGGGACTTTTGCAGAATCCGCAACAGACTATCAGCTGAGCAGGAACCAGGCGGGATAGTCCATCTCGAGACCATCAGAGGGGAAGCATCCTCAGTGAGGAGTTGACAAGGAGCTTGGTGAAGATACAAGATTGTTCTGTGATCACGTGGGAGGGCACAGCACCCTCTGGTGAGAAGTGTCCTGCAGGCCCAGGCGTACGGCAGTGATAGAATTTGGAGGCCAGATCGCAAGCTGAACAGGAGGTAATGAGTTCTCATTTTTTTGGTTATAAGGACCAAATAAGACTTTAATGGTTACAAGGACCAAAGTCTCCCCTTAATTCCATACCAACAGAGGGTGGCAATTTCAGTCACTTTAAAAATGTTGACCCAAAGGTATGCAAAAAGGGGGGGAAAGCCTAATTGTACCAAGGATCCCATGTTATCCAGGTCACTGAGAGCCCCAGGCCAGGAGAGTGTGACTAGCCCACTGCTAAGTCATCATCTACCTCTAACCCATCAATCTGCTGAGGCCCTTGAGGGGCCATTCAGAGGAAGAGGAGAGGTCACATTCACAGAGCTGGAGCTGGAATTCAAAGCAGCTGTCTTAGACATCCTATTGCCTATCCCAGTTTTGCTATCCAAGCTCTACAGAGCCTCATTCACCTGCCTATTACACATTTTCCTCTTTCCTTTGGCTACCGAGAGCTATTACAAGAGATAAGGAAAAGGAAACCATTGTTTAGATCTTTAAAAATTATTATTACAGAAGCAATATTAGCACACCGGTATTTTTCTCACTTTTAATGATTTCAGAGAAGAAATGAAATCAGCAAACAACAAAGACCATTTTTTCTTTAACACATAAAGTGGAAAGTTCTAAAGAAATTTGCATTTCCAATGCTGGGAAGTGAGAGGTTATTTTTTTGGACTCAAATCCCCTATGTCACACCAGGGCAAGAAGGGTAATGTTTATAACATCTGAATCTCTGAACCAGCACATAAAAGATATCAGTGTTACTTAGCTGAGACGTGAATAAATATTCATAACAATGGCACATGCATAGCTAATTGAATGACTTTTGTTAATATTAAACTAGATATTCATGGACATGTGCCTTTTTCTATAATGAAAATACTGCCTTGGGCTAGTTTTGTTTTTCTTGTCTAGAACAATTTATGTGCTTTCACTGAAATGAATACAAACGCCTATTCTCATGACAAAAGAATTCACCATTAATTTGAGGAAAGAATTTCTTTATTCCCCTTGTAGTATACTTTATGGAAAAGGCAAACCCAAAAAAACCCATCTTAAAATTTTTGTTCGTGCATTATGTTTGATTTCAATAACACATTCAATGGATCGAAATAGAAATTTCCAGGATTATTATCACCAGAGGTATTGTAATCAAGTCCATAGGAGATTTTCTTTCAATTAATTTATAAAGTGATGAAAACAAAGCAAAACTGAATAAAATGTCTCTGTAGCTGTTGATATGAAGCTTGAATCTACTATTTTCCTTACTTCCTCAATTTTTGTTTCTGTGTCGTTTTACCTCTTTCCTTCATCTCTCCTACATGCAGAGCAATGGATACTTGGGTGGTTTTTTTTGGCTGCTTAGCATTTATTCTCTCTGACTTCTTTTTGGAAAGTGAGCTCTTCTCTACTGTGACTAGTCCTAGTTGGGACATATTAATAACTTGGGAGAGCCCTAGTAATACAGAACATGAATTTCCTCTTGGTTGGATGTTTTCGAAATCATATCCTGGCTCTCTAACTATGTCCAAATGATTGACATCAGTACCTTGTGAAAAATTTGATTTTAAATAGATTACATTGAGAATTTGTCTACACAGAAGCAAAGTTAGAATATTCCTATTTTTGTTTCTCTGCTAATAAGAGGTGTTCAAGTTGGCTGAAAGTCATGGTTGAAAGCTTTTGTCTTTTCCTTTTTCTAAGTGTGTAGCTTTGACTAGACTCTAATATCTGCAAACATAGGAATGATACTTTTCCAGTTCATTACTGGCACATAATAGGTGCTCACCAATATCAATGAGTAACTGAATCCTGATTTTTCTTCTTTGCCTATAAGCCAGCCAGCCAGTGGTTTTCAACCTTCCTAATGCCGCAACCCTTTAATACAGTTCCTCATGTTGTCGTGACCCCCAACCATAAAATTATTTTCGTTGCTACTTCATAACTTAATTTTGCCACTGTTATGAATCATAATGTAAATATCTGATATGCAGGATGTATTTTCAGGGGTCGCGACCCACAGGTTGAGAACCTCTGGTTCTGCCTTAAGTTCTTTGATACTGATCTTCTTTACCTCGCTCAATGTGTAGCATGCTGGTAACCATTCAGAAAACCCTTTCTAAAGGAGGAATATATGTGACCAACTACCTAGTGGAAATCTGAGTTCATTTGATAAAATTAGTTTTTGGTTTATGGAGCCATTTTTAAAAGTATGTACATTTTAAACTAGATTTAATCATATGTTTTGGCCAGTTGTCACCTTCTTCCAGGGGTACCTTTGGCCTCATATTAATCAAATCCCCCTATTATGTCCTCTCATTGTCTTATGCATCTCTTCTTTTTAAAACTTAGCATAATTGTAATTTCACATATTTGTGTATGACAATTTAATTTAATACCTGTAGCTCCACTAAACTGTGAGCTTCATCAGGATAGAAATAGTACCCAATGATAATGGTGATGATGATGATGGTTGCTATGATCTACTGTTTATCTCCCCCACCCCCCATCCCCAAATTTGTATGTCAAAGCTCTAATCTCCAGTGTTATGGTATTTGGAGGTAGAGCCTTTGAGAGGTAACTAGGTTCAGGTGAGATTCTGAAGGTGGAGCCCAATGATGGGACTAGTGCCCTTCCCTTATATGAAGAGGAAGAGACCAGAACTCTCTCTCCCCCTGTCCTGTGAGGACACAGCAGGAAGGTAGCTGCCTTCAAACCAGGAACAGAGCCCTCACCAAGAAGTGCATCTCTCTGCACTCTAATCTTGGACTTCTCAGTTTTCATAATGGAGAAAAATAAATGTCTGTTATCTGTGGTATTTTGTGATAGCAGCCCATGTTGACTAAAACTATTATTATTAATAGTTTCTATTAACCACCCTTTAGCACTTAATTGGAGAAAAACATGACATTATGGGCAAGAAACTGTGAAAAATTTTGACATAGGCCCAGTCCCTGAACACATATATCACCTGAAAGCCATTATTTCAAATAATTAGGCTATTTCATGCCTTGACATTTCCTGACACTTTTTGAGGTTGGCACCCAGCAGGACTGTGGCTTTCTCTTATTAGGAACCTACAGCTCTGTGAGTTGCCATGTGCCTGAGCTGCTGTGAGTGCCTCTCTGCCCGCCGAGCTTTGCCCTAGACAGTCTATTGCTCAGGCTGCCCAGCTGATTGTAGCTGCTGTACATGGACTTGAGCCTTACTGACTCTCCACCATAGGGGCTGCTGCCGATGACAATACTCTTCCATTTCCAGACAAGAAAATGTTATCAGTCTACTTAAGGCTGAACACGGGCATAATTCTATGGCCAATTTCTCTTCCAGGGCCCGCTTAGCTGAACGCAGTATGTATTTCTGGGTCTCTTACGAGCAAGCTGCCAACCAGGCCAAACAGTCTGCTGGGGAACTTGAGAAAAATGTTCAGGGGCTGAGTAGGAGCTTGCCAAGTTCACAGCTCAGCCTGACATTGAGTGGAAACATTCTGTGCACTTAGCCCAGCTCCTGGCTCCCTCCCACTTGAGTTAACACGCTGATGAATTCCTTCCTTGCAGGAGAGAGGTCACGGAACCAAAGTGCGAGCTCACAGCATACGTGTGCCCAGGAGACAGATTTTCCCTGGACACATTTCTAGAGCCCAGATGGTCGGTCCCTGGAACTGGGGGCCTTCTTGGGGTTCAGATCTCTGAACAGTTTGCCACAACGTTTTTGCATGTTATCAATCCTCCTTTCAGAAAAAGGCTGGTGCCTTTTGGAGTGTGCCATTCGGGGCCACCCAGCTCTGGCCTGCACTGTGGCTCAGTGCATCTGTAACCTCTGGTGAGAACAATTGAAATGCACCATTAATCCCTTGATGGTCACGAGTGAGTTGCTGTACCCTCTGGGGTTTCAGTGGTGGCGCAATTGGCATCCACTTTCTCATGATTTAGCAATGAGGCCAACAAGCTTTGACTCTGCATCTTTCTTCTTCTCACAGTTTTGCCCGTGATTCAGTTTGCTAAACTTTTTTTTTTCCATGAGAATTTTCTTCAGCTTCATCTACTCGAGTGCCAATATTTGGGCACACGCATAATATTTTGGCCTCTGTTAGAAGGTGAACATGTAAGAGAAAGGACAGGGTCTTAGATGCATCTATAGTGCTAACAACACCCAGTGCGGCACCTAAAAAATTGGGGGTGATCAGTACATAAGCAGAATTGAGTAAAATTCTTTTAAATCTGCTAAAGTTAGAGCTCTGTATTTTCCTACTGCATTACTTGAATTCCTTTCTTTGGAAGTTAGATACCAATTGTCATTATCATGATACCATTTCCTGAGATGTTGTGCTGGTCATCATAGAAAGAAAATTTTATAAATGTAGTTTGGCTGCACTAGAAATACAGTTCAGAATGGGGAACATTGCCCTGGGTCTATGTTGCCAGAAGCAACCAACTGAGCGACACAGGCCAGGGTAGATCATTTGTTATTTTAAGTCAGTTAGAATTACCAGGAGTTACCCCCGCGCCC
>NW_006289087.1:5289988-5293852 GCF_000327345.1 Myotis davidii
CTCCCTGGGATCCAGGGAGACTACTGTGGCTCATTGGGTCTTAGGAACTTTTATTGATGTCATGATGCCTACTGGAATCTTGGGAACAGGCAATAAAATATCACAAGTCCAGTTATCAGGAAGAAATTGTCATAGCAGTTTATATCATTTCTGTCCTGTTCACGTTAAATAATTTTCCCCAATTCATCCCACTCCCCAGTTACCATAACAATCCTCATCCCAAAATATGCTTCAGATGATGGAAGAAATAAACCTGCCATTATGATCCTAGCTTCCACTTCAGAGAAGATAATGCATCGAGATCTCAGTCTTAGCTGCTGCTTAGGAAGACTTGGTATCATGTGACTATGTACCAGCTCCCAAACACTGGAAAAGTCACATTTGTGTCCTTCTCAGGAGGCCTAGACTCCTCAGTAGATAAGACAAATACAGAAATCCTACGTGCCAAGTAAGGGGGAAAGAAAATACTACTCTTATATAGAAGCTCTAAGTCAAAAGGGACTATTTATTAAGTATTTCTGATAGCTCAAAGATAGAACAGACAGACAGCTGTCAGAGGGAAGGGTTATTGGGGGGCTGGGTGAAAAAGGTGAAGGGATTAAGCAAAAAATAAAACTCAAAGACACAGACAACAGTATGGTGTTTTACCACAGAGAAATGGGAAAAGCAGAAGAGGGTAAAAGTGGAATAAATGGTGACGGAAGGAGACTTGACTTGGGGTGGTGAACACAATACAATATACAGATAAGGTGTTACAGAATTGCACACCTGGAACCTATATAATTTTATTTATCAATGCCACCCCAATAAGTTCAATAAAAATAAATAAGAAATGAATAGGCGAATGACTACATTCATTAATAATGAATCTAATAGTGTTTCCCTTTGGATTGAAGATGTTTAATAGCAATAACCCCATTGACTTTTTTCCCTAAGTAACTTGAATTGACCATGATTCACCTTCCTAGTCTTAGGAGGCTCTTTATTTCTCTTGGAACTATTCTTAACTGCTTGTTTAATTCCTTTAAAACATAGGCTTTTTGTTCCTTACAGTGACTATATCTTGAGGTGACCTGAAGATACAAAGATAGGCTTGTCTGGGAGCCAGGCAGTATCTCTCCTAACCTCAACATTGAAGGGATAGCCTTGGATAATAGACTCAATTTTGGAAGAACTCTTGAAGCTTCGGTCAAGCAGTCCAGGCACTTACATTTCACCCAGAGTAAGAAGCTGCTTAGTCAGTTGGCACAGCTCATTTGCCGGCTTCCCCCGAAGATGCCTTCCATTCCCAGGCTCAACAGACTGGGGATGTTCATTAAGTTAGGATTACTATTTGGCCCCGACAGACAAATGTGTTTCCGGAGTGATGTTGCTTGTACAGTAGAGTGTTATATTGCTTTGTTTTAAAAGACGTCAAGTGTTTCTTGGTGTATTACCAAGAAAGCAACATTAATCCTTATGGCCTCAAGTAGAAATACTTTTTCAGCAAATATAGCTGTGGGATTACATCATTCGGGGATATAGATTTACACATCTCGCTGCCATAAATCTAGGTTTTTATAAATTTTTGTGCTTTATCCGATGAGTAACAATACTTTTTCAGTGAATATAACTGTGGGATTACATCATTCGGGGATAAGATTTACACGTTTCGCTGCCACGCACCTAGGTTTTCATAATTTTTTATCCTTATAGAATGGATAACAAAATTCTCTAAGATTCACTAATTCATTCATTCAGATTTTTTTAAAGTCAACACTCAATACACATCTATTCTGAGTGTTTATTCTCCTTAGTTCTGAGAGCAAGTTCCTTGAAATCTTTAATAGCAATAACCCAACTGGCTTTTTTTCCTTCAGTAACTTGAGTTGACCATGATTCGCCTTCCTAGTCTTATGAGGTTCTCCATTTCTCTTGAACTTTCTTAAGTGCTGGTTCCAAACCAAAAAGGGACATTTGCATTTTTCTCCCAGAATGCCTCTCCACTGAATAATTTCCAGAGTGACCTCAGTAAATGTTAGTAGGAGCTGAATCCTCTTTGTTTTCTGTAAGAGAGGAAAACAAATACCAGTCCTGTAATGTCTGAGTGGCTGTGCTCTAATCTCCTGTGCAGGGTTACTAATACGGCGGGTGTTTACAGGCTCAGAAAAATAGTTTTACAGATAAAGGACCTGTCTAGCTTCGTCTTTTCTAATGTCATGAAGAATAACAATGTTCCTTCAGGAGCTTCTGATCAGACCTGACTCCACGAGGTGGAAAAATTCATGGCCTTAAACAAATCAGTGAATCAACTCAACGGACAGAAAGGATTGTATGTGGGATGCATTTTATGACCTGCATCCTGCTTTAACTCTCAGGAGTAGAGGGCCAAAGTTTTGGGGGTAGGAGGATTTGATTTGTTTTTTTTAGCTGTTAGTTTTTAAAACCAAGATATATATATACATACATAATCTTAGAATGCATACATTTCTTAGATTCAAAGCAAGTAGTTAAAGCAAGGAAAAATTACACCAGTGTTGGTAAGAAAAACAGCACAAATAGCTGAGAACAGGATAAAAGAGGACAGTTGATCAGAGCCATTTAAATGGGTTTTTGACCAATAGTCACATTGAAAAAATACTCAAATCAATTGGCTTCATTGTTATCGGATGTGGGACTGGTCAGGGGTCAGTCCCTGACAAACAGAATCCAACCTGTTTTCCCTTCCGAAAGCAGTAGACATAGTTCAGCACTTGTGTTGCGTGTTCCTTATTTCACCTAAACCAATCAACATTTAGTCATCTCATTGCAACAGAGCTCTGAATATCAGAGTTCTACTTGTGTGTGAACTTGAACTCATCCTCGCTCCTAGATGGTGTGTTCGTGTGCACACGGATCATAGGTGGGCAAATAGCTATTTGAAGGTTTTCATGGTTTTCTTGCTTGGACACCAACAAATTCAGTCCTGATAAGGTTATGAGAGGGGCACCAAAGCAATGTTCTTTCTGTCCTTTACCCCCTATCACAATCTAATACTCAGGGCTGCCATTAAACTCTGCCTCTTCCAAAGACGCCTGACAGCTCCAGTGTACTGTGTCTCTCTCCTCTGAACTCACACAACACTTGTCAGAGGTAATACTCGTCATCACTGTGACATATATCACATATTAAAGCACGGTGTGTTTGTTTAGATGTTGTGTGTGCACGTGCTTTACCACTCAGTGGAATAAAGAGGAAAGTGCTAGATATGGGCAAAATGGACTACTCTCTGCCTACAAATGCAACACAGCACTTGGTCTGAGACAAACAGGGCCGGTTATTTAATTTCTGGAAATCAAGCAATTGGAAGGAACTAATTTTCCACTTCAATTAATTGAGACAACTTGAGTCCAGAAATGCATCCAGAAATATTTTAAAATTTGAAGACCTCTGACTTTTGGGAAGTTGGCCAAAGATAACATAAGTCTGTTAAATAAAAAATTTAAGTGCTAAACTATATGCTACTGACTAGAAAATGAACAGAAGGCAAGCTGAAATCAAGAAGGTACTGATGTTAAATATGAGATTATGCTGGGCATAGAAGAAGTGAGTAGTAAACACATACTCAATTGGTTGATTGCTTGACTGACTAATTTATCAACTGATATATGTCAGGAGTTTGTACCTTGAACAATGGGAACTAAGATTGGGTGCTGACAGCAAAAGAAACCATCAACAAAACAACGAGAAAACCCACTGCGTGGGAAAACATATTTGCCAATGTCATATCTGATAAGCGCCTAATCTCCAAAATTTATAGGGAACTCATACAACTTAACAAAAGGAAAATAAACGATCCAATCAAAAAATGGGCAAAGGACCTAAATAGACACCTTTCAAAAGAGG
>NW_006289087.1:5294309-5297159 GCF_000327345.1 Myotis davidii
GGAGGGTAAGAGATCAACCAAAGGACTTGTATGCATGCATATAAGCATAACCAATGGACATAAGACACTGGGGGGTAGGGGAGGCTAGGGGACTGTCTAGGGCAGGGGGAAAAAATGGACACATATGTAATACCCTTTGTAATACTTTAAGCAATAAAAAAAAAGAAAAAAAAAGATTGGGTGCTGAATTACTTATCTATTGCTGCATAACCAGATACGCCCAAACTTAGTGACTTAAAACAACAAATGTTTATCTCACACGTTTTCTGAAAGTAATGAATCTGGGAAGATTTTAGCCAAGTGATTCTGGTTTAGGGTCTCTCCTGGGATCGAGGGCAAGACACAGGCTGAGGTCACAGTCAAATGAAAGCTTGCCTGGGGCTAGAGGACCCATTTCCGGGATGGCTCACCCGCATGCCCATAGGCTGAAATCTCAGTCTCTTGCTGGCTGTAGGCAGGGACCTTCGTTCCTCAACACCGGGACCGCTCTGCAGGGCTTCACAGTGTCCTCACCATGTGGCCACTGGCTTCCTGCACAGTGAGTGGTCCAAAAGAGAAAGCTCAGAAAGGAAGCAGACAATTCTGAGATCACTTGCATATTCTGTTTGTTAGAAGTGAGTCAGCAAGGCCAACTCCCATGCAAGAGGATGAGAAGTAGGCTCCAATATTTAGAGGAAGGAGAGTTGAAGAATTTGTGGACATACTGTAAAACCACCACAGATACTAACAGATGTGAGTCAAAGCAAGAATTTGGGACTAAATTCACATTCTTCTCACGAGACTCAGGAAGACATGTGGTTTGTATGCAGCTCTAAAGCCCATAAACATCAACTGTCATTAATCAGTTGAATTATCTCACTGGTGGATTTTTCAACTGGCCTTGTCATAAGCCAGCAGAATGATGGGTTCCCTTGATTTACACAAGATAAAGGGAGGTCAGTCCTACAGGCTCCTCTCTGTGCATTCCCATTTTCTTTTACCAGAGAAAAGGATGGGGTGAAGGTATGAAACAGCATTTATACCCTTTCATGACTCTAGTGTGCCTACTGTTAAACCCTGCCGAAAAATCAGAAGCTTAATGATAAAATGCTATAAAGCAAAAGGAAACGAAGTCCCTAGAGTCATTTAATAAGAAGTATTACATTTAATTGTCACAGGTATTTAATAAGAGACTTTATTGGAAAGTAAAGTACCTACTTGAAATTTATGGTATTGGCTTGGTAGTTTTAGTTTTACACTTGTATCTTTATTCTTACATCTTTAAAAAAAATGCCTTCATCAACAGGCAAGCTTAATATATTGGTGATGAATTGTGGGTACAATTCAACTTATTACCACATTTTAAAACATAATTCTCATAGTACCATTAATTAATTAATTCAGCCACTCCTCAAGTCTGTTTTACCTGCTTTTATCTGTGGTTTGGGTCAGATTGTCCTCGCTCGTCACTCTTTTGGTAAAATCTGACCTCAGATTTCTTCTGAGAAACCACCTCTAACAAACACATCAAGACCTCCCTGGGATTGATACTGTTCTTAATGTCAAGGGGTGAGCTCTGAGGGCCTAACTCAATCAGTACATCCTAGCCCTGGGGCACAGAGATAGGAAAGAGCACGTGACCCTAGACAGGTCAGGGAGACACAGCTCCGGGCTCTTTATCCACTATGGTGTGAAAAGACGGCTGAACTTCTTTCCTTGGGAGCCATTTTGCCATCACGTGGGAGGCCTTGCTTCCAAGTGTGGAGCATATGGAAATCAATATCACAGAAGGAATGAACTGAAGGAGGCAAAGGAGCCAGTAACACTTCCTGGGCTCCTGGATCCAAAGAACCAAAACCAGACTTGAGTTTTCTGTCACTTGAAATGTAAAACATCCTAACTGATCAAACATTTTGTGTTTGATTTATTTGACCTTCTCCCTCACCCCCCCACCCCCGTATATTTGTTGGTTTTCAAAACTCTGTGTCTAAGCCCTAGCTGGTTTGGTTCTGTGGATAGAGTGTCCGCCCATGGACTGAAGGGTCTCCGGTTTGATTCTGGTCAAGGGCACATACCTCAGTTGCAGGCTTGTTCCTGGTCCTGGTCTGGCCTGTGTAAGAGGCAACCAATCGTTGTGTCTCTCACATTGATGTTTCCCTCTCTGTCTCTCTCTCTCCCTTCCACTCTCTCTAAAAATCAATGGAAAAGTATCCTCAGGTGAGGATTAACAAAAAAACAAAACAAAACTCTGTGTCTGTAGACAGCACAAATTACATCGTCAGGTGCTCACTGGGCCATTTCTCAAGACTTGGGTTCAAGTAAATATTATTCCCGTGGAGTTGTCTCATCTTTTTGTGGGCTTGGAATGGAAGAGTATGGTGATTTTTTTTTAAATTAAGTCTCCCTGTGGGCATGTCCTGTGAGGCTTGTGTTTGTCATGCTTATGGTGCATTCGAAAACACTCCCTAAATTCAGCCTTTGAATTAAGCTGTAACCAAGCTTGTATATTCATTAGAGAAGAAAAATTCTCTTCGAAGAGGTTCAAATTGTTTATTGATTTTCATTTCTGTGTTCAAAGGAAGCCTGGGTAAGTCCGTCTCAGCACAGTCCCCATGGGATAAACAGCCGAGAAGTACATCACATTTAAACCCACCCCAGCAGCCGCCAAACAAAATGGGAGGATTCTTTGAAAACTCTATTAATAAATAGTAAGAGGACGAGAACAACCAAGCATCTATTAGGTGTTTAAATATTTATGGAATTTTGGTATTGAATCTAAATTTAAGGTTTCCTAGTATTAGGTGGACTCACAAATACTGAGGGTTTTTTTTTCTGGACTTGAGTAGGTCAGCCTCCCTCCCTCCCTCCCTC
>NW_006289087.1:5297213-5314604 GCF_000327345.1 Myotis davidii
TCCCTCCTTCCTTCCCAGAGATTATTTCAAAGCTCTCTGTCTCCTCAAGTTTTTAAACCCATCTTCAGCTGACACCTTGATGTCCCCTTCCCCAATACAGTGGGACCATGGAGTGTATCTTCCTCACCCTTTTTCACGGTGATGTGCTGCCTATACATCTACATAAGTGGTGAGTTCACCTCAGACTCATGAGAAAAAGCCACTCTGCTAAATACCAGTATTTTCATATACTTGCTTACTAACACGAGGACTTTAACTCTGTGCTTTCAAACAGCCGCAGGTAATAATACTAGTTCTATTGAAAACATTCTTTTGCATTGTTAATAATTATTGGTTCTATTAAATCATCTTATAATAACTAACAAGCTTTATTTCAATGCTGTTATCAATAAATCATCCATTTGCACATACATATGTCTGATCACATGACCCAATATGGGAAAATTTGTGTGATTCCAAGGTGTGGAGTTTATATCTGCTAACAGGTGAGTCTTAACCGATAAGAGAACACACGCAGAGGTTTTTTTTTTGTTTTTTTTTAAAAATATATTTTAATTGTTTTTTACAGAGAGGAAGGGAGAGAGATAGAGAGTTAGAAACATCGATGAGAGAGAAACATCGATCAGCTGCTTCCTGCACATCTTCTACTGGGGATGTGCCCGCAACCCAGGTACATGCCCTTCACCGGAATCGAACCTGGGACCTTTCAGTCCACAAGCTGACGCTCTATCCACTGAGCAAAACCGGTTTCGGCCACGCAGAGGTTTTTAATCGTTCAACACTCTTCCCATAGAATAGGACATTTTTTATTAGGCTTAGGTCCTAGAAACACTGTTCAGTAGTTCAGGATGATTATAGGTCTTGTAAGCAGTAAGCCATCTAAACGCTCTGGCATGCCTATGTATTGGCAAAACAAAATCCAATTTAAAATGAAAAGAGTAAGCATGTGTTTGAGCTTTTATCTATATTTAATCTATGTATCTCACAAGAGCAATTATTTTATAGTTTCCAGATATTTGGCTTTAATTTATTATTTTTCATATATGTGCCTTTAGTTCAATAACCATTTTCATCATAGCATTCAGAAAAACTATATATAAATGCAGATAAGCCACTTTTTCAAAGTTCTCTAGGGATCATTCGAACTTTCCTTGTGTTAGGATTTTGTTGCATCAAATGTTATTTGAAATAGAGAAAAATAAGAATTGGCAGCCTCTGGCTCTTCAAAATATATTTATATCTAAAAATACAGGTCTACTCAACACCTCAGGCCATGCATTCTCTTTGTAAAGCCATCTCCTTTGATAGAAAACAAAAAGTTTCTGACTCTAAAGGGAGATTTCATTGCAATATGATTTGTTCCAATGTAATATAACCTGGGAATAAGCTATAATCGAAGGCAGAACATGGCTCATTCTCTTAAGTACAGAAGTTTTATTTATTGCTTAAAAACACAGCAGGTTTATTTATTACTTAAAAATTATGAAGTTAATTCTGTTTAAGTATTGAGTTTAAAAATAATGGGTTTAAAACCAATTAAATTAATATCATTGATTTGAAACCAAAAAAAGCTTTTTTATTATTGTCATTATTTTGAACTCAGTATGTCAACTCAATCAGTGTTTGTTAATTAAGTTAATTGTTTTGGCTGTAGAAAAATAGACTTTTACATTAATGTCATCATTTGTTTCAATCCCTGGGTCAGATTTTTTCCCATACTTGAAAAGTTTTCTGCTAGTTTGCAAATTACTTGTCCAGTTTCCCAACAAAGTGATTTTATTGCAAGGACCATTATATATACTCAAGGTCTAGAAGACTCTCAGAACAAATGGAAAGATCAAATGTGATTTATGCTGACAAATATGTACTTCCTACACTAGAATACTCTTACTACCAGAATGGAATATTGAGTAGAATTGTGGGGAGAAAGAATATGAACTAGTATGTATTTCTGGAGGAGAAATAATGTATGTAAAAAAACAGGGATAGAAACAAAATGGGAGGCGGGGGGAAGACCCCAAAATATGTCTGCCTGGAGGTAATGCATCCTACTATAGTCTTTCATTTGAGCAAAAGCACATTTTTACTCATAAGTGTCTATTGTTAAAGTCCCTATATTTTTACATTATAAACCTTTTAAAGATATCATTCCCTGTTAGGAAAATAAGCTCAGAAAGCTAAGTGAGAATCTGTATGTCAACATGTATTCATAATGTGATTGAGGCTGGCCTGGTTTCGTGGGGACACCATATTGATCCAAGTCATTGAGAATTTGTTAATGTCATTTGTTTACAGTACAATAGATGAGGCTCGGTTTTCCTGTCTTGAGACCAAAGAACTAAGTTAAAGCATATTCACGCTTGGCTTAGACTGCTACCAAATTTTTCACAGATATCTCTTCCAAGAACTGAAAATTCTGAAGGAATTCATAATCTATTAGGGAAACAGACACAAAAACAGATAATTATAAAAGAACAAAAAGGTGCAATGGCTTTGATAACCCATAGTGCCCTGGGCCTTGTGTTGCAATTCAGCATGGAAAGAATGTAAATTGTGATTTTTAAAAAGCAGTCTATATAAACCAAACAGGTTCAGTAATTTTATGAGTTTGGCTCAATTATCTTGGCCAAGGTTTTGATGGCAACTTTAGTGTGTAGTTTTGTGTATCTCTGGAGCATGTTGGATTGCGGACAACCCAAGAAGAATTGATGCTTTAGAACTGGCCTGATTTTTAGACGGCTAAGAAAATGGTTTTGTTTCAGTTCACTATCCTGTGCTACTGAACAACTGTCCCCAGCCGTCCTTGGTACACACTGATAGCAGAAACACTTGCTACAAATTAATTTTGAATTTAAATTCCATTCTGGTGCTATCTTAGAGTGTGTGAGGAAAAGGTTCTTGCCAAAGGCAATAGTTCTTGCAAAATAAGCACCTGCTGGTCCTTTCTTCAGTATACTGTTGAGACCAGCACTTGACTCCTGCCTTTTGAATGGTGTCTGATGTGCCAGGGTGAGCCTTGTGCGTTCACATGCCAGCAAATCTGGAGCTTCCAGTCCCAACTCCAATCCTGTGAGTCTAGTCCACTTCATGGAGTTTCTAGATCAGAGTTTGGGTTGTGTTCCAGTACTCCTTGGCACATCTGTCTGGAGACCTGGTCCCCTGCCTTTTTCCTGCTTCATTCTTCTCGCTCAGAAAGTAGAACTTACTACTTCTTTGAGACCTACTCCAATCTAATAAAACATCCTAGAACCACATTATGGGGCTGCATTCCTCAGAGACTCCTGATGCTAACGCTTCCACCAGATTGGACTGGTGGATGAGACCCACTGAACGACTTCTCTTCTCTTATCTATACTGCTTTGTGGGTGACAGTGGCAATTCTGGCCACCTCCCCCTCTCAGAGTCCCCAATCTCATGATTCCCATAAGAATGCAGTCTTTCTGTCGACTTGCTTTACATTCCTAGATACTCTTGGAACGAAGACTGAAAGTTTTGATGAATATCTCTGCTGACATTGGAGGAAATGTTTATAACTACTGCTCCCTTTACTTCTAAGAAGATAAGGATGAACAGAAATGTCATAGATGTCAGGCATGGCAGAGGCGGTTCAAATATTTCTGAGCCCCTATGTGGCAAAGGTGGTACTAAGCAAAAGGCATCTGTGGTAAAACAGACAGAAAAAAATAGCCACAAAAATATTTATGGTCTGATTGGAGAGTTGGACAAGTACAAAGGTAGCAATGGGGTAAGGTGTACATGCTGCCTGGTGCAAGAAGAGGGTGTATGGGACATATGAGGGATTCCTAACCCAGGCTTAGAAGTTCAAGGAAGAACCTTCATTAGAAATGACCATTACACATTGACATAAGGATGAAGGCAATTGCTGAGTAATGTAGAAGAAATTGACAAGCTACAGTATTAGGGGGAAGGAAGTAAACTATGCATTTAACAAAGTAAACTATGCAATTAACAAAGATGAGAGAAAATAGGATACATTTAGAACACCAAAAGGTTTTTCATTCTTATAGGATTACTAGAGGCTTGGTGCATGAATTCGTGCACCAGTGGGGTCCCTCATCCTGGCATGTGGGATAGGGCTGGAACCAGCTCTCTGACATCCCCCAAGGGGTCCCAGATTGCGAGAGGGTTCAGGCCAGGCCGAGGGACCCCCCTGCTGCACGATCGGGGCCAGGGAGGGATGTGGGAGGGATCAAGGAAAAGTGAAGGGACATGGGAGGTTGGCCAGCTGAGGATAAACTGGGGGAGAGCTCCAGGGTATGTCCAGCCTGTCTTGCTCAGTCCCAATTGGCCAGACCCCAGCAGCAAGCTAACCTACCATTCAGAGCATCTGTCCCCTGGTGGTCAGTGCACGTCATAGCAACTGGTTGACTGGTCGACTGTCTGCCCCCTGGTGGTCAGTGCACATCATAGTAAGCAGTTGAGTGGCCTTAGCATATCATTAGCATATTATACTTTGGTTGGTTGAATGGATGATTGGACACTTAGCATATTAGGCTTTTATTATATAGGATAGTCATTAGAAATAGATAGCTATGTAAAATCAATTTTAAAATACACAGCGCTCACCTGGCTAGTGTGGCTCAGTGATTGAGCATCAACCCATGAGTCAGGAGGTCCCCAGTTCAATTCCTGGTTGGGGCACATGCCTGGGTTTTGGGCTCCATCCCTAGGAAGGGGTGTGCAGGAGTTGGTTGATGAATGTCTTTCTGTCTTTGATGTTTCTATCTCGCTACCTCTCTAAAATCATGTTTAAAAAAATACCCAGCACTCATAAGATTCATTTCTAAATTCTCCATGTGAGGCTGTTCAAAATATTTGTTATCTACAAGTGTACCTAAACTCTTTTACTTCCCCTCTTATAATTGGTTTTGATGTTTAGTCTACCATCTTAAAATTCATCTTTCTTAATCTCTTTGCCTTCCAGGATTTCAAGGGCCCTGATGAAAGCAACAATGAAAATCCATAATGAACTGCTGTGGTTTAGCTTGGTTTGCTGTTGCTGATGGTTCTGATGGGTATGTAATGACAACTATGTGGGTGCAGTGGGGTAGGGTGGGGTGAGGGATGACATCCAGGAACAAGCTCCATTCCCCGTCAGTGATGAAAATCTTACAAAAGATACAATGAGCCTAAGGCCCCCTCCTGACCGAGACCTCTTGTTCCTCACTCGGAGAGTCAGCTCACATTTGTATATTTCCATTAGTGAGAAATACCCTCACGGCCATGAAGAGCCTCATCCGAAAGGCTGTTTTTATAGGATGTCATTGGCAAGTTGACTAGCTGAAGAGCATTCTAATCAGCTGTGTTGAAAGCCTTCCATAAACGAGCTAACTGTCACCAATGTTCCTTTTTTTTTCTGTCCCAAGTGGCAATAAAAGAGAACAAATAAAAAGAGAAAACTATAATTGGTCTGGTAATTGAGCCATGAAAATGTACTATAAAAAAATGGAAACTGAAAGGAAAGCCACAGAAATGGTGACATTCCAAACTATTCAACTGGCATTCCCAGTAAGTCATCTGTTCATCCTGGCTGGCATACCTGAAAACTGTGTGTGTGTGTGTGTGTGTGTGTGTGTGTGTGTGTGTGTTTTCTCTTGAACGTTAAAGACATGTCAGCTACCCTTTGAAAAAGCAACAGAATTCACTTTGGATTTCCTCACTTCACCAGTGGAATGTGAAACCATACCTGAAAGGGCTGTCATGTTATTCACAGCGCATTAATTTGGACCTTTGTCCTCATATCAGGGGAATAAAGAAAACCTTTTTCATTATAGCTGGATGAAAAGAAGATCCTCTGAAATGTTCCCTACCTCGTCTGCCCCCAATTCTTTGTTTTCTACCTAATCCCTTATCAAAGGAAAATTATTAACAATTTGCCTTGTGGTTATCATTCTGCGATGATAACCTATCCTTACATAAAGAGAGCATGCCTCTTTCATACACTGCAAAACAAAACAAAACAAACAATAAACAAACAAAACAACCCACCAAGCTAGTTACTGATAGGACCGCTCAGCAGAAAAAGGAGGAAAATAGCTAGCAAAAGAAAGGAAATATTTCATTTCAAGACCTAATTTGTCTTGGGGAACAGTAACTTCTGGGCACGGTATGTCTCTCTGACGAGTAAAATTTCTTAATCCAGCAGATCAAGCACTGTGGATCATGAAAATGTCAAAAAATTAACCAATAGGTGAGCATTTATTTATCCAAATTCCATCATTGAAGCCAGTTCTAGATAGCTGTTTGGCCAGAGGATCAGTTAAAGTGCTAGATCCTGATACAGGTTAGTGACATCCAGGTGTCCAGTCAATGAAGAAATCATCTGCAAATACCAGCACAGGGAATACCTCGTTGTTTATTTACATCACGGAGTCCTGTTTATCACCTGTTGTGCTCCTTAGTCCATTCCTCTCTTCAGAGCACACCAAAAGTGTCTGACTTTTTAAAGAAGATGTTATGGAGATAGTTCAGTGGAAGAGTAAAAGGGAGATTTCCTTCCAAGGCATGCACATATGCACAACCACCCAACAAGACCCGCCATCATTTCTTCATGATCCTATAAAAGGGACAAAGGGGAAGACAAATATTTATGGAGAGGGAGATTTTTCTCATAATGGCCCCAATAAATATGTTTGTTGTAGAGACATAAATGTGGAGGAAAGACATGCAGGCCCGATGTTGAGGAAAGGCTGGTTCATGTTGAATACATTGGAGAAATTTTCAAGAGCTGTTCAACCATGTTAAAAATTATTACCCCTGTAATGCTGCAAGGACAGGGAGACCTATGGTGGCCCACTGAATGAGTGCTGGCCATTCGAGTTAAAGTACCTGGAGGCAGAAATAATTTACGTACCCAATTTTTTCAGCATGTCAACAACTGAAATTTCAAGGAGGAACTCATGTATCATGGGCATATGGGCTACTTGTTCATGCACACACATGCGTACTTGAGTGTAGACATATACTAGAGCAGCGGTTCTCAACCTGTGGGTCATGACCCCTTTGGGGGTCGAATGACCCTTTCACAGGAGTCTCCTAAGACCATCGGAAAACACATATATAATTACATATTGTTTTTGTGATTAATCACTATGCTTTAATTATGTTCAATTTGTAACAATGAAATTGGAGATCACCACAACCTGAGGAACTATATTGAAAGGGTCGCGGCATTAGGGAGATTGAGAACCACTGCACTAGAGAGTCCCTGAAATTTCCTCCTTTTGTAGAAAGAAAGAAATAGAGCTGAGGAAAACGCGTTGTCCAAGTCCCCTGACAAGATCCCTACCACTTCTCTCATATCCCAGAATTATTATCAGGCCATGAAAACAATTCAAAAAACACAGATATCCCGTATCTAAGGATGGGGGGGGTAATTCCAGAATATGGGGTCCAAGAGAGTGGTATGCTACAAAGCTACTTCAAACTTTATCCTCCAAGCAAATGACTACAATTATTAAAGCCAGAAGAATGTTTGGTTCTTTCTTCCAAATGATACTGCTGACCAGAAATAAGATAGTTAAAAATTCCAATTTCACCACGGAATGGGGTTGGTATAAAATCCCTCTCTGCCTATGGCAAAATTTATTACAACTCTGAAAGCTCTCTGCCAATCACTATTATAATCACGAACCTGAACTACTATAGCAGGTCATATAACCAAGTCTTCAAGGAGAGGATGACAAGATGGATAGGAATTTAATGGATTTATGGTATTAGACAATGAAGAAAAATACCTGTCTGGACTAATCATAAACTTTTCTTTAGCTGCAATTAACCTCATGTTGAAATACTACGTGGAGGCTATGTAAGCGATAGCACTTAAGGAAAATGATGAATGTGGAATTGTCTGGAGCTTTTTGGAATAAAGAACTCTTGAAAATGAACGTTTTCACCAAATAATATAACATTGCACTTACATTTAGAATGAGCTTCCAGGACTATTTTAGAGCATTAGTTCACAAGAGAGAGACTCCAACATTGGCCTCTGCACCAAAAACAGTGACCAAAACATCTTTTGCTAAAAAAATGTTGGCTAAATAATTGAGTGGACATGTAAATCATAACGTCTTAATTAAAATAATGAACTGTTTACTTATCTATAATTATTTAATTATCAATTGTAATTATCATAATTAACAGTAATATTTGAAATGAATAAAAAATGAAAGAAATTAAAGGATGAGGTGATGAGCTCCTTAGAACATCAATCTTACCTCTTGTTGCCACTATTGTCATTTTTTTCTTTTCATCCCCATTTTACATCCAACATTTAATACACTGTCTGGAACATAATGGGCCCTCACACATTTGTTAAAAGTATATTAAATGCATATTCACAGACACACCCTCTGTGGTAGAAAACAATGTCTGATCCCTGACCCTAGACTTCAAACCATGCTTCCGTCTTTACTCATCTTCCCCAGCATGGATTTGGTCCCCTAACAGCCAACAGTCAGGAACTGTCTCCACCTGGGTGGTAGGGGAATGATCAGTTACACTTGGACAAAAGAATGCTTTAGCAGATTTCTATATTTCTACATTCTGGGTCCCTGACTCTACCTGATATTTTATGTCAGCGGCTTGAGTAACCTTTTCATGCAGATAGTTTTTCAAATATCACCTCTAACTTATCTGTGTCTCAGCCTTGGACCCACAGTTTACCTTGACCTACATATGCGTATGTCCTTTGACCTTTGATGGCATAAATATCCCCCCACCACCACCTCTTGAAAAATTTACACTGTTTCAACTCAATAATAGGAAGGGAAATCACTTGGTTTAAAAAGGGACAAAAGATTTGAACAGACAATTCACCAAGGAAGATACATAGCCAATATGCTACTAAAATGTCTTTAGTCATGAGGACTAATTTCCTTAGGACTAACTAAGGAAATTAAAATGAAAACCACAATGAAATGTCAACATATACCCACTAGGATGACTGAAATTAAAAAGTCTGAAAAGACCACATGTTGGCAAAGATATAGAGCAAGCAGAACTCTAGGGTGTCACTGGTGGGTGCAGAGTTTTCCTGTTACACTTAATTAAAAGATCATTTTTATGACAACATCGTATGAGGGGTGATAAAAAGATCGTAAATTGCTTCATGAGGTCACCAAGGAAGTTCCAATGCCCCATTAGTTTTCATTGTCCAGTCCCTAGATATCAACACTCATTTTTATCACAAAGTTCATAAAACATATGACCTTTCTGGTGACAGTACACAAATGTTCCCCCAAATCATATCCAGCTTGCTTCCCATCTTATGCTTATTACTGCCAAGGGCAGATGTAAACTAGGGCGGATATTCTATTTCTATAAAATGAGGAAGTTCTGGAAAATTACAGATGTGCCTCGATCTCTGAAACTTAACATGTTATTCTGTGACTGTCACAACCCCTTATGTTCGATCATGGACCCACAGGCAAAAACATACATTGGGAAACTGTATCTCAGCAAAAATGCTGGTGAGGAGGGATGATACCATTTAGATAAAGCATGTGAATTTATTGTTTAGAATGGAAGGAAAGATTATTTTACTTTTGTTACTTAAAGATGTTATTCTACAAAGATACACTTTATTATAGTCATTAAAAAATGGCTTTACACCTTTTAAAAAAATGGCTTTACACCTAGCCAGCATGGCTCAGTGGTTGAGTGTCAACCTAGAAACCAGGAGGTCACGGTTCGATTCCTGGTCGGGGCACATGCCTGGGTTGCAGGCTCGATCCCCAGTAGAGGGTGTGCGGGAGGCAGCCGATCCATGATTCTCATCATTGATGTTTATATAAAATGACTTTATACAGTGTTAAAAAAAAAGCTAAACTACAGCCATGATTTTATGAAAAACCCAACAATTTCCACAGAAGTGACTGAATTGCCTATGTCTTTGTTACATGGGTTTGGAGGCGCCTGCTTAATATGCAAAAATCCCAGTGCAAAGGAATTTCCCAAAGTCGGGCTCTCCAGAGTGGCTTTACAAAGCACTAGTTTCTAACACCTTTATGAAAATGATTTTATTAAGACCTTCACTGAAAACCTTGATTTTTTTTTTTTTTTATCGCCTGGTCCGCTCCTCTTTCCCAAAGAAGTGATCAGCCCAAACTGTCTGTATGCAACAAAAAGATAAAAATTTCAATTAGGCCCAGTGCTGTTGTGGGCAGAGCACATGAGAGGGCTCGCGATAACCCACGTTACACACTGATGCCTATCAACGCCGAGACCACTGCTGAGCCTCGTTCCAGGCCCCTTTGTCGGCTTGGCAGCCACCGCACCCAATAAAGGCCTAATCATATTAATGTATGCCCCCATCAATTATACATTCAGATTCCCCCGATAGCTTGTCAGGTTTTATTCACCATTTCCCCCAAAATACGCCTATTACAGTTACTGTGCAAATAGTAGTGCTGTCAGAGACGGAGATTTAAAAGAATATTACTTAAAAGAGGAGGGCTTCCTTAATTTATAAATGTTGTATTATATGTCAGACATCTGCTGGCTTTAAAATCAGGTACAGCCTTAAGGTGGATGTCACATGAAGGACTTTCAGGAAAGGGGGAAACCTTCCCAATCCCTTTGTCATGTTTAATAGTTCTTTAAACCAAACTTCGGTCTGTCTCTCCACGGCATCTTGGATATTTTTATTTGAAGCAGTCATTCTTGTCTCTCAAATAAGAAGCATGGATTAGAGGAGACTTTAAAGGTACTATCGTCTCGCTGGCTTTTGCTGTGTGGTCGAAGGTCTTATTATTTTTTTAAGTATGTTTTTATTGATTCCAGAGAGGAAGGGAGAGGGGGAGAGAGAGAGAAATATCACTGATGAGAGAGAATCATTGGTTGGTTCCCTCCTGCACACCCACTACTGGGGATCGAACCCACAATCTGGGCATGTGTCCTGACTGGGAATCAAACTGTGACCTCCTGGTTCATAGGTCAACGCTCAACCACTAAGCCACACCAGCCGGGCATGGTTGAAGGTCTTAGGGAGGGCTTCTTGGTGCATCTGTGTACTGTCTTTCGGGTGATATCTAAAGCACGTGAGGAGGCAGGTATAGGGTGCCAGAGCACAGTGGGAGAATCCTCTCTATAGGCAAGGGATGAGCGAGTCTTAGCACCCCAGGAACCAGGAGTACTGGGCACAGTTATGCGTTAAAGAATAATTCAGAACATTAAGTTCTGGGGTCGGGCAGTGACTTTAGCTGGCAGGGAAGCAAATCAAGTCTAGCTCTGGGTCTCTCTCTCTCTCTCTCTCTCTCTCTCTCTCCCCCTCTCCTGTTTGTCTCCATGCCCCAACCAGCCACCTACTCATGTCTGTGCTTATAGGACTTTGCAGACAACTAGTCCTTGATGACCTAATTCTGTATCAGCTCACAGCTGAGACTTTCCAAGAAGAGAAACAAAAATGGGTCCCTCTGTGGGTGACCTGAGTGGTGACCTAGCCACTCTATGGAGGGCTGGGGACGTTCGGACTGTTAGAACTTGTTGGCCAGGGACAGTCCTTCATTCATTAAACGAAAACAAAGCTCTACAAAAGAACATCACTGGGAGAGTGAAAAATAATTTATAATACTGGGGCCATTTAATTCATGTACATACTCAACTAAACCTGAGTACCCATAATGTTCTTACTGTGCAATCTGCTACACAAAGGGCGATGCGTGTGTAAATCCATGGTGCACAGCCCTGGCCTCAGGGAGACCCCATTCTAGTGTGGGCCAGGTGACTAAGCTAACAGCCACAGTGCCATCTTATTGCTGGTGATTCAGAGTCCTTCGTTGTGATGATCTTACTACGGGAGACCTGGGCAGGAAAGCAAGTACCAGTTGAAAAACCTATAAATACATTTAAAAAAAAGACAGAGACATTAACCTAATATGAGTCTTCAAGGTCTGAGGACAAGGTTATTTTGGTATCCAAGTTTGCCAGACTTCAGCTCTTAAAACTATTAAATCGTTTTCTAAGCAAGAAAAACGACTTGGGTCGATAATAATTAGGCTACCTTTCTGTCGCTCAGACCTTGGAAGTAAATAAGCCAGCACAAAGCCTACCCAGTTTTGATGTCCACAAGCAGGAAGGCATCGCTGCTTCTGATGACAGAATGAGATGGGAAAATTATAAAAGGGCTGAGCCTCCTCCCAAGGAGGTGCTATTGGGGTTGGTTTATTTTTTTATTGAGACTCAAATCAATCCCTTCTTCCATTTTCTCCTAACAGAAGCCTGAGCAGGGGTGCTGTAGACAGGAGCTACATTTCAAAACAGAGAGCCCCGCCCGGACAGTGAGAATGACCTGCCTGGGCACCAGAGGAGTGACGGGAGGTTAGTGCTCCTTCCTTTTTGCCCACTATACCCAGTGAATTGTTCTCTTTTTTAAAGAATGGTTGGAGTTTGATGAGAAGTAGGTTATTTACATAATCTCAGAGTATCTTCCGTAGATTATTTATACATTTAAAACAGTAACTTTTAATAATAGGGGCACCTAGCAGACATACCTGAACCAGGGTTAGCATCACTGATATTAGGAAAGACTGCCATCACTCAGTGAGGCACTGGGAAGGACACGGCATCCCTTCTGTAGTGCTCCTGCCAAAAAGAAAGACGCCAAATCTAATCATATGGAAATATCCGATAAAGCCATATTACAGGGCATTCTACACAATTAGTGTCCATACTCTTCAGAAATGTCAAGGTTAAGGTGCCGAGAGGCAGGGGATGTGTTTTAGATTACAGGAGACTGAAGCTGTATGACAACTAGCTGCAATGCACAGCCCTGTATTGGATTCTGGGCTGGGGGAAGGGAGAGGGGCTAGCTATGAAGGATATTATTGGCACAACTGACAAATTTGAAAATGGACTGTGAACTAGATAACAGCATTGTATCAGTGTTAAACTTCCTGATTTTGATGATTATATTCTAAGTATATGAGAGAATGTCCTTATTCCTAGTAAATACATATTGAGGTATTTAGGGGCAGAGCGATGCAACCATTCTAATGTTTAATGAAGGGGAAAATTCATATATTTGTAAAAATTTACACTTACAAAATTTACATATATAAAATTTACATATGTCAAATGTTACATATATAGATTTATAGGTATGTAAATGGTATGCAAATGTGGCAAAGTGTTCATTGGTGACTCTGGGGAAAAAAGACAACCTGAGAGTTCCTTGTTGTATTTTGGCAACATTTCTCTACGTTTAAAATTCAATGAAAATGAAAATTTTAGGAAATATGTGCTTATTGTTAAGCACTGAATTTGATCAGCGCCCTTGTGTGGGCCAGGTGGGATTAGGGTAGCGATTTTTCTCTCCCTCTGGCTGGCTTGGGGTCCATGCCAGCAGCACAACAGGGGCAATAATAAAAGTCTACACAGAGACTGTGAAAGTGCAGGAGGAGGCTCCTAACTCAGGCTTTCCAAGGTTGGTGATCCTTAAACTGCCTTAAAGGATGAAGGAATTAGCCAGGCAATGGAGGGCCATCGGTGGTGGCAGTTTCTGCAAAGGCGGGAGATGGTGTATCTCTTTTGCCCCTAAGATCTGTTGTCTGCTCTTCCCTTCTCTGTGTCCAGGAGGCCAACCTCCATGGACTGCATCACTTGGGCTCCCTTGCCCTTTGTTTTCCAGCGGTTTGACCAATGGCATTGTGCGACCTCCGTAAATGACGGGGGTTTTGATGGCGCCTAAGGAAAGCTGCTCCTGTTACCTGGCCCACTTTGTAGTTCCAAAGTCCCGCAGCTTTCAGGATCCCTACTTATTCCTCCTGTTTCTTCAGTCCTGCAGTGGCGATATCTTCCTGCTATTGCCCCTCACCAGCCTGTTGGTTCCCCTAATTGCCCTGAATTAATAATTCCTCATTTAATTATTTTCAGTTAAATTCATGTAAGTGTGCCATGGATTTCCGCCTAGGACCCTTCCTAAACCACCAGGTGTGGCTGAAGCTGGAGGTGTGCGGGGGGTGAGCGGATTGGTGAGTGATGAGGCTTCCACCGGGCAGGGCTGGACCACAAAAGGCCAGCGCTGGCTCTTGCCCTGATATTTACTGTTACGTCCAGACATTACCAAACAGACACTTCTGTGTGGAGAAGAGAACTCTGCAGGTAGCTAGCCTGCAATTGCACGACCTTGGTAAGTGAGTGAGTCGGCCTGAGGTCCGTCCTCATTTGTGAACAGATCAACCTCCTGGGGTTAATGTGAGGACAGATGGGGGTGGAGCCCCAGTTCCAGAGCCACCTTCTCAGAAGGCTTCTCGGACCATGTCAATCCCACCTGACGTCTTCCTCCCTTCATGTCTGTTTTGCATAGAGTTACAACCTAGCGTATACGCCTCATTGTTCATAATTATTTTGTGTATGCATATGTATATCTGTTTGCTGATTCTCCAGCTCAATTTTAAACTGTTCTAAATAGCCGTATCTTACACAGCTTTGGCTCTCTTTGTATTGGGCACAGTGACGGTTAAATAACACTTGTTCATTGATAAATGGAGAAAAATGATTTTGAGTGTCCTAGCACTGAAGGGCACATTCCTAATCCTCTTTTGTCGTTTATGACCTCTTCCCCTCTATCATAGTATTCTAAAACCAAAATGAATGAAAAATTTTCCTTCCTTCCTTCCATCCATCATCTCTGTTAGCACCTGCTCTATGTAAATAGCCATAGCCATTTTAGATCTGTCCCATTAACTATAAGCATTCAAAAAGGGGAATTTGGAAGGGTGTACAGTTCCAAAATGAAGCTATATTTGTGCTACGCCAAAGGGCTGGGTGAAATGACAAAGCGAAGATCGGACCTAGAGGGGGCACAATGAAGTCCTCTCGGTGTCTGTGTAAATTTTCTATTTCCTTTGCTAAAGTTATTTCAATAACTTCTCCCCCTCCATCCTCTGTGGTACTAGGTCTTTCCACTTAACAAATTTCTCCTTCAAGAGAAATGAGCTTAAAATAAGTAGCACTAGAACTAACATTACCACAGCACTCGGTACTTTTCTCACATTGTCTCATTAATGCTCAGGGCACCCGCGAGGTCACTAATATGATGATTATCACTTCTGGAAAAATTAAAATACCCAGGAATCGAGAGGTTAACTGAGTTCCCTACTCCCTACACACAGAGTTATTGTTGGAAATTGTAAACGGAACTTAGTCTAAGATTCAGCCTGGTTTTTGTGGTTTCGTACACCCCTTTAAATGCCTTCTCTAGTGAAAAAATATATACTGATACATAAAAATAACCCAGGCATGTGCCCCGATTGGGAGTTAAACCATGACCTTCGGTTCATAGGTCAATGTTCAATCACTGAGACACACCAGCCGGGCCTGATCTAACTTTTCAAGCATAGACATATATCCAGGGCCCTTCCGGGGCATTGTTAATTAACATACATACACATATGTATGTAAATATATATATATGTATATGTACATAAATATATATGCAGTCCTTGCTTCAACTCTCCACTAAGCCTTTTATTCATACAGACATACACACTCTGAGTAAAACTTCACATATAAATCCACTGATAGTAAACAACAACAACAACAGAAAAGATTAGAAATAGTACAGTATTCATCTTTAGGACTTTCTCACATCAAACCTTCATATTAGCAACAATTTTTTATTTTTTTACAATCAACTGAGGAATGGCTGACTGCCTATTTTGAATCCCCAAAATTGGTCCCCAGGTCGATGCATGGAGTTGGTCAGGGTGACTTACCACTCTCGGTGCAATCACACCAAACAGAGCAGCTGATACGCCAGGCCCTTCCATTGTGTAGGTTGGAGAAGGAAGCCAGGGCCAGCGAGCAGGAGGGAGCAACAAGATCTCCCGGCTCAAATGCTCCTGTTGAAACCATTTGAAGTAGCGTTTTCTATAAGCTGCTCCGGGAAACAGTGGTGAGGAGAGATGCTCCACAAGAAAAGGATTTCATGGTCAAGCAAGTTTAGGAAACAGCGACTAGTATGTCTCCCTCTAGGATATTCTTCATGTACCTTCGCCCATTGCAGACACTGCACAGCCTCAGAGTGAAGCAACCTACTTAATTTTGTCTAAAACAGTATCTCCTAAACATAGGGAAGTATGGCATCTTGTCTTGTAACATTCCTTTGGGAACTATTGGTGAACAAATTTTAGTTTGGTCTTAAGACTATACCAACTGATCTAATTTTTCTTTAAAAAAATAATTTTATTGATTTCAGAGAGCAAGAGAGAGGGAGAGATAGAAGCATCAATGATGAGAGAGAATCATTGATTGGCTGCCTCCTGCAGGCCCCCTACTGGGAAATGGAGCCTGCAACCCAGGAATGTGCCCCAACTGGGAGTTGAACCATGACCTCCTGGTTTATAGGTTGATGCTCAATCACTGAAACACACGGCTGGGCCTGATCTAACTTTTTAAGCATAGACCTATATCCAGGGCCTTGCTTTGTCATTGTTGATTAACATAAGGGGAACCTCAAAGCTCTTCAAAAATTCCAAGAGAAAGCAGTTATGACAAAGAGCCTCACTACTCCTCAAAAGAATAAAGGCTATTTGGTAAGAATTTACTAGAGTCAAGTAGCGGGGAGGTTCCAGTGTGCACATTTACACACCAAGACTCCCCCCTGAAGAGGGATGCGTGCCGTGGTACGTCTAAATAATGACCCTCCTGACACTGTTCGTTTCTGTCTTTTGGGGCTGTGCTTACTGCCAGTACATCTCAGAGGCTGTATTTTCCTGTGAAAATGGTGTGTGTGCGCGTGTAAATCTCGGGTAGTAATAGCATTGCTCTATAAGAAAAGCTGATGCATTGGACCAGGGGTTCTTTCCAAACCTGTATTGCATCTGTGCTATTGTACCAAGAAATGAGTGTCTGTCCTGCCCTTTGCTTTCTTCTAAGTGATGTGTTTTTTCGGCTTTACTGTCATCTGGAGCCCTGTTTTGGAGGGCAGAAGAATGCTTAGGTCATGCTTAGTTTTTATAGCCTCATTTAGTGGAAATGGATCCTTTGGGCCTAGTCTATGCCCGTTGCCTAAATTTAAAGTTCCTTTTCTGGCTGTTGGCTTAATTTATATTTGTTGATGGCGCTATGAATGCAAATAACCACACGGGTGACCTTTAGGAGACTGTAAGCGGAACTGGTTATAGGAGTGACTTGAAACAGAAAGGGATTTTGACATATTTTCAGCATTTCTGCGAATACCTTTTTCATGAGGAAGGGAAGTGTTTCATCACCCAGTAGGTATTTTGGAAACACACAAAGAGCCACTCTGTAGTACCTGGTCGGGGGTTGCAATACCACGGCCCTGATGAGTGATGCAGCGAGAGGAAGCCTGAGGACTACAGAGCCACCAGAATGGTCTGTCTGTTCAGTCATTTTATCACATTTCTT
>NW_006289087.1:5314663-5343789 GCF_000327345.1 Myotis davidii
TCACAGTGCTTCCTGTCCTGGCAGGTCTGCATCTCTCCCTAGAATGAGAGCATAATTAGGACTGAGTCATGACCTAATGTGAAGTGATATGTGAGAGAAATAAATTGTTTCTTCATGATCTCAGAGCTCCTGTTGGGGAATTCAGTCCAAGAATCTGTCCAAAATGATGCCTTGGCTGCAGCTAATAATGAAATCAGGTACATGAAATACCTGCTCTTTTATCAGAGATTAGCTCTCTCTGTGGTTCCAAAATTCCTACTGGGTGACTAGACAGTTTCCTTCCTCAAGAAAAAGATATTTGCAGAAGCGCTAATAATGAAAGTCACCCCTTGTCTGGAGCCAACGGTATTGAAGCTACTTAGTCCTCAAATTTTTACTCTGCTCCATCCATAGAGCTGGTTCCATTAGTCTACATATTTAGAATGAACACAGCTTATTTCAAATATAAACATCTCTCATTTAAATATCAATTTTGAAATAAGGAAATGACACCTTTGCACAATCACGTGGGAAAAATCACGTGGGTATGCCTGAAACTTCCATTCATGTTTCTCTCACTCAAAATCGGTGTGACCAGCCGGCTTGACTCAGTGGTTGAGCCTAGACCTCTGAACCAGGAGGTCACGGTTGGACTCCCAGTCAGGGCTCATACTCAGGTTTCAAGCTCCATCCCAGGAGCGGGTGTACAGGAGATAAATAATTCTCTCTCATCATTGATGTTTCCATCTCTCTCCTTCTCCCTTCCTCTCTGAAATCAATAAAACTGTATTTAAAAATAAAAAATATATATTTTTAAAAGATCTGTGAGAGTCATAGCCTTTCCATCCCTCCTCTCCTCTCCTCACAGCAGAGGTCACTTCCCCAGCGTATCACTGAGTCCTGCTTCACTGTTTGAGGGTCAAACTTCACTTTAAACAAGAGCTTCACCCAACATCTTGGAATCCAGTATTGCCACTGGGGCGCTCCCGTTCCAAAGACTGATGTCACCACGCAGCCCCTGTCACAGTAGCCGCTTTACCTCAGTCTTAAGGAATGGGTGCGTTGGCTTTCTCACAGGTTGGAGGCGATGCGGATCTCTGAAGTCTTCCCAGTTACCTAACTATTGGAGGGGCACATGGACTTTCTCTCTATTTCCCAACACCTGCCACTGTGGGGCTCTCACCATCTCCTGGATTTCCCCCACACTCCCCTTGGCTTGCGAGGTGATTGGGTCAGTTTAAGCATTCCAGCCGTGTTCTGTGACAGCAGGGGTTTCATCTGTAACAAAGTGGATATTCTAGGACCAAAGAGCACCTGATTAGGAAGTAGAAAA
Source organism: Myotis davidii (assembly GCF_000327345.1). Classification (NCBI taxonomy): domain Eukaryota; kingdom Metazoa; phylum Chordata; class Mammalia; order Chiroptera; family Vespertilionidae; genus Myotis; species Myotis davidii. The sequence continues at coordinate 5,315,976 of NW_006289087.1, forward strand.
TAGGGGCTCCAGTCTTAGTGTCTCCTAAGAAAGTACACTCACTCCCCCGATCTGCAGTCATATCTCAATGGGAATAGTAATCTCTGCTTTGCTTTTGTCACGGAATTTTTATGAAGATCAAAGAGATAATGAATGTGAATTTTGACAAGTATAAGTCACTGTATACATAAGGCATTATTATCATATTTAAACGACGTAAATGAAGAACTCCAAAGGAATATTACTGCTATTTGAATACATTTCACTGTGAAAAGACAGGACATTATTGTACATAAACATGGAAGATATTTGTGCTTTTGATGCTCTTGGGGGCTACTCGTCTAGTGTAGCCCCCAAGCAATCATTTTCTTATTCGATTTGTTTCTCTTCCTGTCCCCAAAGCTCCTTCCAAAAGTGGTTAAAGCTCCCAAATAAAAGATAACTTCTGTAATGAAGAAGATGATCTCTCTCCCCAACACCGCTCCCCACCAAAAATGTAATTGTGAGTTGCAGAATTATGTCCAGAGAGTGTAGAAATATTTATATTAACTTGTAAATATAAGATAATATTTCAGCTTGATTATTTAGAGTCTGATAAAAATATAGATAGATAGATGATAGATGGATAGATAGATAATAGATAGATAGATAATAGATAGATAGATAGATAGATAGATAGAGCCAAAAGAAGTTGCAGAACATTACAGAGGTCTCACTTATCCATCATCTAGATTCCCACCATAGGCTTATATAACAACAGCCTGTGATCAAAACCAAAGATATTTATATGGGAAGAGTTAAACAGACTCCAGAAGGAAAACTAAAGACCCAAGTATGAGGAGTAATGTGGAATTAAAGGGAACTTTTAGAAAGAAAGATAAAAACCAAGAGTCAGTGGTCTTCCCAGAGCCCTGATGGAGGGGAAGGCATGGGCATCTGTTTGTTAGAAGAGAGAAGACAGTTCACAGGCCCAATGTGGAATGAAGGTATTCAAGGCTGGGTCCAGAAAGACACCTTTCTTCCGTTTCTCAGTGACCTAGAAGGATGTAAGAGCCATCGTTAGGTTTACACGGGAGGTGCTGAAAAGCAAAAGGGGTGGTTCCAATGTGTGCTGTACACAAGAGCTGATCAAATTGAATGGACTTGCACTCAGATCTTCTAATCCTAACTTGTCTATTTCATGTGGTGGTGCTCCCGGGGGTGTCAGCCGTCTATGTGAGGTGTGTGGGCCACCTGCCCCAGGACCAAACAAGGTGGGTGGGGACAATGGTGCTACACAGTAGGGAAGTGTATGGGGAGAGAAAAGGGTGGAAACAATGTGAAGGGCTCAGCCCTGAGAGGAGGAAATCCTAATCCTTTTGGCAAACGGTAAAGCGAAATCCGTTTTCCCAGACGAACATGTTGTGTGTGCCAACAGCCAGGGGCCATCCTTCCTTCTAACCTCAGTGAGGGTTCCTTCTTAAAGCAGCCCAGGTTGGATGTTACTGCAGCCAACCAGTCACAACCAACTTGTACGAAAAGCAAAAACGCACTCAGCATTCCAGGATGACAAAAGAACCTGAACTTTGTCTTCACTTCTATCCCTTTCTTTAGTCTAGAGGGAAGCACCGATTCAATTGATAAATAATTTCTAAATTCCTCCGTTCTCCTTAGAATCACAAAGAGCTGGAGAAAAGTGGCATTTCTGGCTTTGATGCCCATTAGGCGATTTTTACATTCTGACCTTGTTTATTTATTTTCAGACACCATGTGCAGAACTGTGGACTCAGTCAATAATATAATCCAATCATCAATAAGACACAAACTTCTTGTTTATTAATACATGATTAAAAATGTATATGATAAAGATATCGACTGGAACTAAGCGTGTGGTTGACAAGAACAATTATGTGCACCCAGCAGAAGTCAATAGTCTGTTTAAAAGTCACAATACAGCCTTTTCTTTTTCAATTTAAAGTCCACCAATGGGACTGGTTATCTTTTATTTTATATCTGAGCTTACTTTTGTAACTTTAATTCATTGAAGAAACATTGGTTGTAAGCTCCCTGGATTGGTACCCACAGAAAAATCATTGCCTACCAGGGGCCACACTTATTGGCGAGTATGGAAATCTGCAGTTTCCAGCCAAGTTCACGTTTTCCTGCCCAATACTGGTTCCTAAGGTTTTAGCCCTTTGGGTTCTATTCCTGTAAATTGTAATGATCTGTATTCAATTGTCTGTTTCTCTAATTTTGGGGAGGGCAGCAGCTTGTACTGTGACCCTACTTCTCCGACAGATTCAGGCAGAGTTGATGGTTCTGTTTTTCCAGCTTTTTACTGTTGGTCAGACCCAGGGCTGATTTCTGAGCTCCTTACATTCTGGACAGCGATGGTTGGCTTGGACCACTCATATAAACTAGCTCATGCTTCTTAGAAATGAGTATAAATACATGTCCACAGAATTAAGTGCTGACTTAATAAAACTTCTGCCGGCTTTTTTTTACTGGAATCTGAATCAAGGGTAACCCAGGGTGATAGTCTGTTTTATCTTTGCTGGCCTTTGTATTTCATATTTCAGTGATATGATGACCTGTAACAAAGCAGAGGTCTTTGAGAAAAAAACTAGAATTATTGTGTAAACATAATCAAGAGATGAGCAATTAAAGAATTCCCTCAGATTCCCCCCCACCCCAATACACACACACACACACACACACACACACACACACACACACACACATATCCTGAAGTCTACTGACACCATTAATACATCTGAAAATGTTCACTATCAAAAGCCAATGGACATAGACACTGTGGCGGTGGGGGCTTGCCCAGGATGGAAATGGCTGGGGGCGGGGGATCAATTGGGGGAAAGGGAGACATATGTAACACTTTAGACAATAAAATAAATAAATAAAAATAAATAAAGAAAGAAAAAAAATTTAAAAAGCCAATCTGGGGTGTTGGGCACACGGTGGGCACACAGAAACCCATGCCTGAAACATATATGTTCATGTTGACCAATGTCACCCCAATCAATTTAATAAATACTAATCCAATCTGAAGTCAAGTTAATTTTTTTTTAGCTTAAAGATAAAGTAACCCATATTAAGCAGTAGCTTCTGATTTTAAAATGTTAAAAGATATACCAATATCCAGGCAGGTGCAGTGTTTTCTCCATCTTTTCTAAGCTCTGCTGAAGCCTCCACTAGATATTTTTGCTTCCTATCTCTGCTCTCTAATACATCTTGCCAGAAATAATTCATTTGGATTGCAGACCTATATGCCATCTCTTCTGCACTTACGTAATACTGCAAGTAAGACATGCACTTTTTAAAAAATATATTTTTACTCAGAGAGGAAGAGAGAGGGAGAGAGAGACAGAAACATCAATGATGAAAGAGAATCATTGATCGGCTGCCTCCTGCATGCCCCCTACTGGGGCTCGAGCTCACAACCTGGACATGTGCCCTGACCAGGAATGAAACCCTGACCTCCTAATGCATAGGTTGACGCTCAACCACTGAGCCACACTGGCCAGGCAAGATATGCACTTTTAAAAATAAATATTTTTCTTTGGTTTGCACAAATTCATCAACATTCTTGTTTGTTCCTCTTGTCCAGGGCTGGGCAGGGTTGGGGGATGTCCTTTGTAGCCCTTGAGCATGAGTACAATGAACCACAAGATCAATTCTGCACATTGTCTTACACTAAACAACTAAACCAGCCTTAACAATTGGCTGTTCTAATTATCCCTGAAATAATTAATTGAGTGATACAATGCAACTGATTAATTTTTTTCCATCATATCCTACCAAGCAAGTGTTTTTACTTCTCTCTGCATTGTACTGAATTACTGTTTTAAACTTGAAGAGTTAAAAAAACAAACAAACAATGTTGGGGCAGTGGAGTGCAGGGGGAATTTGTTCTGTGATATCTAAATCATCTAGGATTCTACTGGATGGCAGAGTGAAACTTTGGTGAGGTCAGACCAGCGCACTGGTGGTATTTGCAAACATCTGGAAAGAAGACATAAAAATAGATTATTATTTAGGCTCATGCATATTTATGTGTCATTGTGCATGCACATTTGTGCAGTGCTGCATATTAGTTTCTGGTATTTTAGAAAAAAATAGATGGCCCTAATTATTGTCACTTCATTTTTTCCTCTAAATACCTTCTCTGGTGATTAAAAAATAACTACAAAAATGGCAAAAAACAACAACCACCCATAATATCCCTAGTACGATGTCTTTTTTGGTCATCATGATTTCTGATAAAAATTTCTCTCTGTGTGTGTGTGTGTGTGTGTGTGTGTGTGTAAGATTTTTGTTTCAGTTTTGTTTCAGTATAGGTAATATGCCTATAATATACCTGCACTCTGAAAATCTGAGCCTAATTATTCTCAAATAATTCCACAAAAAATCTGAGTGTGAGCAGAAATAAGAGGTGATGTTTTAAAATGTGCTGATGGGCCCTGGCTAGGGTGGCTCAATTGGTAGGAGAGTCACCCCGTACACCAGAAAGTTGCAGATTCAGTTCCTGGTCAGGGCACAAACCTAGGTTTCACTTTGATCCCTGGTTGGGGGACATGTGGGAGGCAACAGATCAGTGTTTATCTCTCTCGCCCCTCCCTTTACCTTCTCTCTAAAAGTCAATGAAAATGTCCTCGGATGAGGATATATATGCTGATGCTAAGTCTCTTGGTTTCTCGAGACTTGTGCTTCCTAGTCACCCTGGTTTGATGACCACAATTTAAATGTAGTTTTCTTAAAAAAAAAAAAAAAAGCCAGGCCTGCCAGCATGGCTCAGTCGTTGAGCATCAACCTATGAGCCAGGAGGTCACAGTTAGATTCCTGGTCAAGGGCATATGCCCGGGTTGTGGGCTCGATCCCCAGTAGAGGGCATGCAGGAGGCAGTTGATCAATGATTCTCTCTCATCATTGATGTTTCTATCTCTCTCCCCCCTTCCTTCCTCTCTGAAATCAATAAAAATATATATTAAAAAGTAGCCTGGGTGACTGATCAGAACCAAATCAAATGAGAACCTAATTTTGTTTTGTTTTTATTTCAATTTGACATTGTGGTTCCTGCAGTTTACAGACCACTGGGATTCAGGGAGAATCAGACACAGGAAATGGAAGTTAGGCAGGGCTGGTGGCACAGAATCGCTTCTGATACTAGTCACTGGCCTTTGAGCAGCTCATACTGTGGTGTCCAGAGAAGCACACATCTTCTAGAAATTCTCCCGAAGTCTCTGACACCCACTACATGCAAGGTGGCCATGTCTTAGCTCTCTTGTTTAAAAAACACTGTGTCTATCAAATATCAAGAAGTGAGGCCTGAAAACATAAAGAAGAATTTATCGAATAAAAACGTTTCTCTGTTAAGTCACTAAACAAATTAGCAAAACATTGATGATAACACCTCTTTCCAAAATACAGAGTTGAATCGCCAAGGCTCCTTTCTCAGAATAATTCTTTTATTGTATTTTAATCTGTTAATCTGTTCTTATGATTAAAAAGAAAAGATGTAACCAGGGAGGCTGGCACTTCAAACATTCCAGAATCCTCAAGAGAAACAGGTGGCTACAGGCCAATTAGGTGCTGAGGGCCTGAAGGACACAGGAAGATTCATGTATCTTTAAAGTCTATATGGTTCTCCTATAAGCCACTTACCTCTCTCCTTTAAGACAGAAGGGGAAGCAAAGAGGAATGCTCACAGGAACTGATGATATAACACAGTGCAGCTGCTAATGCATATGCATGTGTCATGCAAATGTCCCCAGCAGAAGCACATTCTTCAGGGTAAACCTGCAACCAGATTCAGCCACAAAAGAGTTCCCAAATGAAACTGCTGACTCCTTTTTTCCCCCTTTCTTATCAAAACACCTCAACATACATCTTACCAAGCAAAGTAAATCAAAAGAGCCACCTGGAGTTCCCCACGTCTTGCTTCTCCCTGGATATCCTGTGGGTTGCAGCTTTGCAGATCAGTTTGTGAGCTGGAATAAGTGGCTGTGGTCCGCTAAAATTCAAATAAGGACACAGGGACGGAGATGTGACTTGGGTGGTGCACATACAGTCCAGTGTACAGGTGATGTGTTGTGGAATTGTATACCTGAAACCTGTATAATTGTGTTAACCAGTGTCACCCCAATATGTTCAATAGAAAAGGGGGAGTAAGACGTTTTGGCAATGCTTATGCTAACTTCCCAAAGGCCTTATCTTTGCAAAAGAGAGATTGTATATTACCAAATGATTGTGTGTGTGTGTGTTTTTCCTGCGTAAAGATGCATGTTGATTATACCTTTATCAGACTTTAAAAACGATCTGGGAGAACTCTCAGAGGAATGGTGAGCAATAGAACATGGTTTTCTTTATCTTTTCTATTCTTTTTTTTTAAATTGATTTTTTACAGAGAGGAAGGGAGAGGGATAGAGAGTTAGAAACATCGATGAGAGAGAAACATCGATCAGCTGCCTCCTGCACACTCCCTACTGGGGATGTGCCTGCAACCAAGGCACATGCCCTTGACCAGAATCGAACCTGGGACCCTTGATTCCGCAGGCTGATGCTCTATCCATTGAGCCAAACCAGTTAGGGCATCGATTTTGTAGTTTTAAATTTGGCAGATTCCACGAAAAGTTGATAGGAAAAGTAGATTCAAGCGAAGGACAAAAAGAGAGAGAATAAGAATCAGAAAAAAAAGTGGGAGGAAGTTGGGGAGCAATCTTGTCACATTAAATGTCCCAAAGCATCGGCACAGTTAGAGCATGTAGCTGTGAATTTACTGCGACGCAGGCTTCTCCTGGCAAGGTGCTGCATACTTATTGAAAAGTTCTGTATCCTGGAATGAAAAATGTCAAACAAGAAACTTCCCCTGTTACCTGGAGGGGACGTTAACCGGTGACTTGGGAGTGATTCGCTCCAACTTCTTTATGGCTGGGGGAGGGAGCACCGCTCTGACATTTTTTTATAGGGACGTCTGCTGATGTTAAGCACTTGGGAGCGCCAGGCTGTTGAGATTAGACTCGGAAAGAGGAATGAGTGCGTATCTGGGGGATTCGCCCGCCTGTGTGCGCTGCGGGGAGGAGAAGCAGTCTGGGCACTCTCTTTTGAAGGCGCCACTCCAGCGAAGCACCATCCATTCTGGATGCAGTTACTTAGGCTGAAATAGCGCGGCTGCAGTGCCACCCCTCAGCGTGCTGATCTCGGAATATCTTCCTCCCTGCAGCCGGGACTTGCTTGGCTGCGGGGAAGATCGCTCCAGAGTAGCCCAGACGCCTGTGCAGCCGCCTAGTGAGCTAAATAGTCCCCGGTTTCCCTCGCCCCACAGCTGTGCGCTCCAAGCAGGAGGTGCCATCCCCCAGACCTGGGGCCCTGGGGTGCCTGGCTGAGCCTTGAAGAGCCGGGAGGGGGAAGGCCAAACCCGGACAAGGCGGCCGGTGCCTCCTTCTCTCTTTCCGCCCGGATTCTTGGCCACCGCTTCTGTTCATTCACAGAGAACAGGGTCCATTCAAAGAGCCGGGGCAGCACACTTGAGCTCAGGCCCCGGTCCCTCTGGATAGAAGGGGTTTCGGAGGTCTCCCCTCCCATTCCACCGACTCCCCCGCCCAGGGTCAAGCCACATGAAAGACTGTACTGAGCCTGCCCCTTACAGGAGCTGGTCACTGAGTCTTTTCCTTTGTTGTTTTCCTGGAAGTGAGGCGAGAATACCCATCCTCAGGAGGAGCGAATGGTGGCCGGCACCCCCTCGCGCCCCAGGACACAGGCAATCTGGCGGCTGCTTCAGCCCCTGGCTTCGTGGCTCATATACATATTTTGAGGGGGAGGCCTGGCGGCTGCTGCTTCGCCAGGTCAATGTGTTAATTAAAAGTTGGTCCGAGTTGGTCAGCACGCATTCCCAGATGTGCCGAACAGCATGCAATTAACACGTAAGGCACATCTTTTTGAAGAGACCAGAATGGCAACCACCCTCCCCCCAAAGAAACCCCACCCCGTCCCCGCCCTCGCCCTTGGCATGAAATAGTCACTGCAAAGAAGGGAAAAGTCATTAAGAGACAATTAAATGTGGGCTGCTGATGTGGGGGGGGGGGGATTCCCCGAAATCTATAGATTTCAAAAATAGCAAATTGATTTTTTAGGAGGAAGTGCAGGCACAAGATCTGTGTCCCCGCGTTCCCACCCCATGTATATTAAACAGCCGGTGAGCGGCTGGCCACTCAGTGTGGTGACCAGGAGTGCCGGAGTCCCCGCGCCCCCACTCACCCCCTGCAACGGCTGAGAGCAGGAGGGGGATGGGGATGGGGGCTCAGGCAGCCAGATTGGTTTTGCACCCAGGGATAATTACCGGCCCGCGTCCTGTGTATTTTTAGAAGTGCAGGGGAAGAGAGTGTGTGTGGTGACAGCGCCATTCTAGATAAAATATGCTCATATGAAGAGTAAAAGCAGTGTCCTCAGTGCCAGCGGAGGAGCTGGTCCGATTCCTCTTGCCCTTGCTGCCCCTGCCGGCTCCACCTCCCGCAGTTTCTACCTGAGTCACCCCCTTGCACCGGGTCCTCGGGCCTGCAGGACTCAGTTTGTTTCTAATTGTATTTTAATTCAGGTTGATTCATTTAGTTGGCCACTTCTCAGAGCCAAACCAAGAACCCCATCTGTTAGCGCCTGCATTGTGTTCTCTCTCTCCCCTCTCCCCTCTCCCCTCTCCAACTTCCTCACTTCCCAGAGCTTGCAGAAGCCAGACAGGACTTGGTGCCCAGTTGGGGACTTTGACACCAACATGGGCGATAGAATCAACTTTTGGGTGATCTTCCTAGACTTGTGTCTTTAGATGGTTTAGTTTCAGGCATGACAGGTGATTCCATCCCCAACACCACCTTTCTAACCAACCAATTGAAAGTGCCCTATGGAAAGGGCGTGCCTTATTGATGACACCCAATGAAGCAAATAATGGATTTGGCAGTCTCTTGGCTATTCATCTGGTCCTTCTGGAATCCTGGGTGTGAGGGAGCGATGGATAGTGATGGATGGGGAGAAAAACGAGAGAGAGAGAGAGAGAGAGAGAGAGAGAGAGAGAGAGAGACAGACACACGGGAGGGGGGCGCTAGGTAGAGAAGGGGTAGGCTGCAGGTGCTTAGAAACGCATCAGATTTGTTGAGCATCAGCTTGAAGAAGGCAGGCGGAGCCCTGATTTCAATGTGGGCAGCATCATTGTTAACTAGTGTCCACCGACTCCCCCAGCCCCCTCTGCCTTCCTGCCGCTCCCTTCTTTTCTCCCTTTGGTAGGGTACAGAAGGTGAATAATGAAACCATTCTGCTAATAGTTTATGAGCCATGAGATTGGAAATGTATATGGATAGAACAGAGCACCAGACTAAAACCAGTGGAAAGAAGCGCCAGGCTTGGCGGAGAAAGCTGCTGTGTCCTCTCTCCCAGCCCAGAGCGGAATGGGAAGGGGACGGATGAGATCGCCTGGTGCCTCTCCGCTGTCTAGGGCAGCGGTGGCCCCTCTCCCCCAGCCCCTCCCCCAGCTTGAGGGGCTGGAGCAGGAGGGAGATAGATTGGGGCGCTGGTGAGATAGCGCTCTGGAGATAATCCTTATCCCCAGGATTTTCTCCCAGTGATGGGATCTAAAAAGATCTATCACCCTGGGGCCTCCTCCCCCAGGCAGCAAACAATAGACTTGAACTTCGCTCTGAAGACAGCCAAGGGGATGCTGTGCTTTGTCATTTTGTCCCCATAGGGCCTGTTCCCCCAGTACAAACACCCAGAACCTTTGAGAAACACTGCAAGCACAGATTTGACACACACACTGGGCCGGCAAGCAGGTTTACACCCTCTTTCTTTTGGGGGTGACTGTCATTGCAAAGCCTGAGCTCCAGGGGTGGGAAGAGGGACACCTGAGAGATGGGGGGGCTGGGGGGAGAGGTGTGGGTGAGTGAAAGGTGAGACACTGCCCTGGACCCACTCTTCCAGCCCACAGAGGGGCCACGAAGACAGAGTAAATCCTCAAAGCGAGCTGACACAGTGGCCCCAAGCCAATGGCCCGGGAGAGGCCACCCCACAGCTGGCCCTGCATCTGGGAGAGGGCCAGGCGGGCTGGGTGGGAGGCACTGGCTCAGAGCTCCCCAGCAGGGACCGCAGGGGAGAGGGAAGGCCAGGCAGGTATGTAGCACAGGGAGCGCCCGCCTTGGAGCTGCTCTGGGCTGGTGTAGGGGGCACCCCGCGGGGTACAGGTCCCTGGGAAGCAAGGGAAGCCTCACTGTTTGCCAACCTGAGTGCTGGGGGGTGGGGGGCTGCCAAGGATGTGTGCCTGCCAGCTGGAGCCAGTGGCGCCTGGGGCGGTGGGCTCAGCCCGCAGGGAGTCCTCTCTGCTGCTGTCCCCCTCCCTGCCCGGCTGGCACCTCTGCCTTTTTGTCTCCTTCCAGACTTGGCTGGATTCTGGGGACAACAAATAACTTTTCCATGTCCAGGGGTAACTGATAGGAAGTAGTAGAGGACGTGCCTGTGCAGAGTAACGCCCCGCACCCCAGCTTCACAGGGGAGTCTCTTTGATTTTCTCTGGGTGTGGGGAGGCGAGGTATTTGATATTTCATTTATGGAGGGGCCGGTGGTGTTGGGCCAGGGTAAGCAGTGGTTCTCGGGCTCCCCCCCCTCCTCAACTAGGGCTGCGTTTAGGCCCCTAAGCCCCCTCCCAGGCCTGGCACGGGGTATGGAGCCTTTCAGGAGAGCAGTGCAGCCCCTCACCTGCTGACCCTCACCTGCTGACCCTCACCCACAGCCTCCCCCCACCTGCTGACCCTCACCTGCTGACCCTCACCTGCAGCCTCCTCCTACCTGCAACCCCTCACTTGCCAGGCCCTAAATCTCTCCAACCCCCACACCCACCCGACTCTTAATTCTGTTGCCCTTGGTTCCAGCGAGGCAGCAGGATAAATCCAGTGAAGTGAACTCCCAAGGTGGGGAGCTGGGAGTGGGCACAGTGTCTGTGTTGTGGGGGGTGGGGATGGGGGTGGGGTTGGCGGTAGTTTTTGAGAAAGCCCCTCGAATGGACATGAAAGCTGAGCTAACCCAATTCTCACCCTGGCTCTGGTTCAAGGCGAGAGGGAGGGTGAACAGTGAGTGGTGTTCAGGACTCAGGGTCAGATAGACCCTACCTGGAGGACAGCAGGGGTGTGTGAGGGGGGAGGAGGAGGGAGGGTTGGCCCTGGGGGGCTGGTGAGGAGGTCCCAGGGCACCAAATGGCAGGACGCTCTCCAGGCAAAGGGAGAGCTGGTGGCCCCTTGGCTAGTGGGGCCACCCTGATGTGCGCCCTCGCTCTCCAGGCCAGGTAGGGCCCCAGATCCAAATCCAGTTGCTGATAGGGGCATTTGCCGGCCCTGGAGGGTTGCTGTTGCCCCTGGGAAAGGACCCCCGCACTCGGGAACTCCCTGGAACCTTCTGTCCTCCCATTAACACAGGGCTACCTCCATTCCCATCCTGGATGTTGAAGAAAACCCCAAATCCTGGCAGTTGCCCACTTCCCCTTGGTTGCTGGCTCCCGGAATCACAAGGGAAAGCCGGCTGCGTGCCCCCCTCTGCCTCCTCGCGCCTGCAGCCCAGCCTCGGAGCCCGCAGCTCTCCTGGGTCTTCGCCCCTCCTGCCTGCTGCCGGCAGTGCCTGCGCCTGGGGGTGGCAGTGGGGCGGAGAGGAGCCCAGGGACATGGATGGGGAGGGTCCAGGTGCAGAGTGCCACCCCCTGCAAAACAGAACTAAACTGTAAACCCTTATACAGTGACATCCCACCCCTCTGGGTTGGTCCCTTCCCAAACCCTGCTGGGAGAGCTGCGGACGGTGGTGGTAGGGTGGACCAGAAAAGGGGATCCCGCGCACATGCATGCCCTCTCCTCTCATTTGTTAGTTGATTCCGCCTAAAAGTTGGCTATTTATAGGCTACAGGCAGCCGCCAGAGTCCGAGAGGCCGCTGGAGTCTCCGCGCCGCTTCCCGGTGAGAAGTGAGAGCCGTCCTGGTCCCCACGGGCCCCTTGGTGCGTCTGGACAGTGTCCTGCGACTGACTTGGTTTTGTTTCTGCCCACACACTGCGGGCAGCCCGGGAGAAGATCGCGGGGAGCCCGGAAAGGACCCACCAGTCCGACCATGTGAGTCCGTACTGACCCCTCTCCCCTCTCCCCTCCGCTCCGCCCACGCGGGCTGGTGGACACTGGGGAGGCGCAGCCACCCCGCGGCCATCCACCTCCCCCAGGCTGGCCTCGACCTGTCCCTCTGCCCCTCTAACCCACTGACCTCCAGCTCCTTCCTTTTCCCTCCCTCTTCGATCTCTCCCTTTGTGTTCTCTATTTCCGTGCGCCTGAAACCCTCCTGCTCTCAACTTGCAGTGGAGTTTGCATCTGGTCACAGAAAGAGACTAGACGCATTTACGTAGGAGGCGGGTGGGCCCGGGCTTGTGTGTTTCCGAAAGAAAACTGTGCGGGGCTGGGGGCTGGGGGCAGGGATGGCGGGGGTCTGGAGTCTGGCCCTGAGCTGGGAGAGGGCGCGGGCGCATTTGCACAGAGATCTTTCCTTCTGCCCTCGCCCCATCTACCGGCGGGGAAGGCAGGGCTGGAAGCCTCGCCATCTGGGGCCAGCCCTCGGCGGCATCTCCATCAGAAGCTCAGCTCCGCCCTGGGTAGAGAGGAGAGGGAGATGCAGGCGTGGGCTGAAGCTGGCCGGGAAAGAGGGCCAGGTTCCTAAATTTGCGCCTTTTCCCCGGAGCCGCTTCGGGGGCAGGACGCGCTTGCGAGGTGGCAAAGGCGTGAGAGAATCCCGGCGGTCCGTGGGCCTTGACCTTGGCCTCCTTTTCTGAGTGGCAGAACCTTAGATGGCACTGCTGTGTTTTGGCACCGAGACCTCAAGGCGGCGGGCAGCAGGGCAGACTATAGGCAGGTTCCGGAACTGAGCGAGGGGTGCGCTCTGGTGTGCGCGTCTGTGGAGTGCATGCGAAAGGGCTGTGCGCGCCCTTCTGTGGGCGGCCAGGCAGGCATTTTCGCGGGGTCTGAGAGGCGTGCAAGGTGGTTCAAACCACCCTTTCCCCCCAGAGTGGAGGCAGGATATTTGGGAAGGGATCAGAGAAGACTGCAATTGAAAATAACCAGGGACTTGGAAGCGTTTTGGCAGAAGATCAGAGCCCCAAGGTGGAGGTATAGAACTGCGATCTCTGGCGCGTGCGCGGGCCCTGTACCATCCCCAGATTAACTTCTTACCCGCCACCAGTGTCTCTTCTCATAGTGGATGTCGCAGTTGGAATCCCCCTGCAGCCCCATTCCCCAAGCGCCCAATCTGCCGCTGTGGGTAGACTGATGGGGAGGGAAGACCCAGCACTGGTCGGTCTCAGTGCCCCAGAGAGGGGGGCCTTCCTTTCTGGGGTGTGAGCACCTCCTTCCAGTCATAGCATCCGGGTTGGGGTCTGCTTCACTCCGGAGCTCACACTACTGGGAGAGTCTGGTTCTGATGGGATGGGGCCGCCCCTACCTGGCCCAGAGCTGTCCAGATTCTCATCCCCATGGCGCCAAAGGGCTTTCACACATTCAGCTGCCAAGTTCAAAGCAGAAGCAAGTTCCTGCTCCCATCCCTGGGCTGCACGCGGGGTTATGAGCAGATGTTGGTCTTAGTTCAGCTTTATAGCCCCAAACAGGAGGCAGGGATCCAGGAATGTCAGAACTCCCTCCCCCACCCCTGTTCCCTGACAGTAAATGCCTCTCAGCTCTCTTGTCAGGTGTTAGTCTGAGCATGTAGTCTTTTAGTAAATCCCAAGAGGAAGAAAAGGAAGGAAGGAGAGAAGGAGTAAAAAAAAAAAAGATGTAAGTTAAGAGGAAACGAGAGAAAAGATGGTAAATGAGGTAAAAGGAAAGGTTGGTAAAAAAACAAACAAACAAACAAAGAAAAAAAACAGAAAGACCTCTAGCTAACTGTTTTTCCTCCTTGTCCCCCTTGAGAGGAAAATGGTGTTTTCGGAGCCATGGAGTTTGCCCAAGAACAAAGCCTTCCCCAAGTTCTCTGGCCATGGCGGGTAGTGGATGCCTGTTGGGGCACATGAACTAACTTGCTTCTCAGATCCCCAGTTCCAGACCCCCAGCCACATGCAAACACCTGTTACCCCGCCCCCCTTCCACCCCAGGCTTCACTCAGGAGCTGGTCAAAGACCCCAGAAGGCCCAGGGCCCCCTCTGCACCCCCTGCAAGAGATTCTGTTCAGCCCAGCATCGGGCTGGGAGGTGGGTGCAGGGAGCCAGGCTGGGCACTTGGTGCTCCCTTAGGTGGCTCTGCTTTTAGGTATCTGCTCCTCTCTGGTGGGATCTTAGAACTTGGGAGCTTCCTGGGCTCAGTGAAGGCAAATGCACTTGCCTGAAGCTCTGGGTAGCTCTCCACACCTCTGCTGCTCCCCACCCTGCTGTGCTCCGCCCCAACCCTTCTGGTCCTCCCTCCTGCCAGCAGGTTCTTTCTGTTCTGTCCTTAGTGTCCTACTGCTGTGGCCTCCGGACACTCTGGGGCTTTACCTGCAGGTGGGATTCTCGGTGGGAGGACCTTGCAGTCCCTTCCTCAGTGTGAGTAAAGATGACATCCCACCATCCAGACAAAACTAGGGAACTCACTTGGTGTGTATGGAAGGAGAAGAGGACAGAGAAAGGGGGCCTGTTTGTTTCCAAATGAACTAGTGCAAGGGAGAGAAACTCCCCACTCTCTCCAAAATAGCTTCTGTTTTCAAGACACTCAGGCAAGTGGCAGGACACGGGACTGTCCTTTTACAAATCCTTCAGGCCTGTGACTGTCTAGAAGCCCCGAGAAGAGGGGATGAGAGGTATCCAGTGCAGGAGGGTTGGGCAGAAGCGGCCACCTGTGCCATCTGTGAGTGGGCCCTGCTCTTCTTTGATGCTATAAACTTAATGAGGTTATGGCTGTAAACAGGGGTCACCGTTTTAGGAAGAATCAGCATAAACTCCTGACCGGCCCTAAGTCGTGCTTTTCGTTTTGAGCTGCTTTGTCACCAGGGATGGGGTGATCAGCTTGAACCACCCCAGACCAAGAGAGGTGCATGAGCGAGTCCCTGTCTTCTCAAGCCTCACCTCCACCCCCTAGGCCCCATGCTGTCCTCTCTGCAGTGTGGCTGGGCCATCGGGGGACTAAGATGGCATGAGAAGCAACCCCGTCACCCCTCGCCCTTTCCCCAGCTGGACGTCTAGCTTGGAAAAGAATTGCTCTGCTGGGGTGCGTGGAGGGAAAAGACAACGGCCATTTTTCTGAAAGCTGGAGCAGTTGCCCTCCATACCCCCTCAGTCTTCCAGCTGTGGGCTGATTCCTAAGCTGCGTGTCCTTATAGAGACTTCCCTTCCTGAGAAGTGAGAGCTTGAAGGAGCTGAGTACAGTCTCCTTCCAGGATCTCATTTCATGATTAAGTTTATAGCATATCTGGGCAAAGAGCTGAGGCCTGAAAGGGAGGAATGAGGGAGAACCCAGAAAAGAACAGTGACTCTGTTAGACAAGGAATGCCCACGGTTTCCTTATATGTCTCACCGATGAAACTCCATTTTTCCCTAAAGAGAAGTGATAGAGTCCTCAGCTTCTGTGAGTATTTTCACGCATGTTCAGATGTATACACTGGGCCGGGCATCTTTCGAACCTGGCCATTGAATACAGGTGCTACCTGCTAAGTCTTCTGTGCATGCTTCTACCTGACTTGACTGACTTGAAACACTGCACAAGCATTTATTTTCATCAAGTTCTTGTTCACCTTCAACAGGTTGGTTTCAGTATTTCTCAAGTTTCCTTACAATAACAGGGCACGAGCCAGATAGGGCAGCCTCATGGGACAGGATTATTTGCTCTGCAATTCTCCAGGTAGTTCTAGCTAAAACCACCCCTGCTTTCTCCTAACCGAGACACATACCTGAGACGAAAGTGAGTGTCATTTTTTTAAACCGGAATTATTCAAATATTTGATTTTTTTTTCTTTCTGCCTGTTCGGGATAAACTTGGTCATATGAACATTTAAATAGGCACGTCATAAAAGATAAACACGACTTTTTATGTAGAAGTTGTCTTTGAGATTTAGAAAAAGGAGCTCGGGTATGTAATATAATTTCAGGACATTGTATCTTTGAAATTCATCGCCAACTAGATTTATGATCAGAACTTTCCATTACCTTCGGCATGCTTGTATAGGATTAGGTCCTCTGGTGTAACCGAATCTGCCATCAACCGCTTAACAAGTACATGTTCAAATGAGATGTTTCCCAAATGTAAACCGTTTTCAACATTTGCCTTTGTATAACCTGGTTGGAAGGGAATATTGCAGCCCAGAAAAATTAAGTTTGAAGCATAGAGTATATTCTACAGACCCATTTATATAGCCTCTGTTTTATTGTTAACATTTTAGTAGTGACCCATGTATATAATCTCTGTTAAGATTATTGTAATTAAAAAGACATTTATTTTTCAGGAGGAAATATGTCTTTGTTTGGGAGGAGGCTTATTGAATAATTAGTTTTCCTCCAGTGTTCTTTCTTTTTCTTTTTTTAAAAATAGAATTTATTGGGGTGATATTGGTTCACAAAATTATACAGTTTTCAAGTGTACAATAAAACACCATCTGCCCTTGCCAAAACCGGTTTGGCTCACTGGATAGAGCGTCGGCCTGCGGACTGAAAGGTCACAGGTTCGATTCCGGTCAAGGGCATGTACCTTAGTTGCGGGGACAGCCCCAGCAGGAGGCAGCTGATTGATGTTTCTCTCTCATCGATGTTTCTAACTATCTCTCTCCCTTCCTCTCTGTAAAAAATCAATAAAATATATTTAAAAAAAAAACAACAACAACAAAACACCATCTGTCCACTGCATCCTGTGCCCATTGCCCCAAGCAAAGCCTCATTCAGTCCCCATTTGCCCCTCTTTACCTACCTTTAGCCAGCCCCCGCCCCCTTTTCCTCTGGCCGTCCTCACACCATAGTCTGTGTCTATGTGTTATGTATATATGTTTTTTGGCTAATCCCTTTGCCTTTTATCATCCATCCATTCCCCTCCCCTCTGACAGCTATTGGTCTATTCCAAGTCTCCACACCTCTGTTTCATTTTTGTACATCAGTTCATTTTGTTCATCAGTTTATTTTGTTCATTAGATTCCACATGTAAGTGAGATCACATGGTACTTGTCTTCCTCTGACTGGCTTATTCTATCAGATATATCATAGTTTCCTGTTTGCTTATGTAAATGAAGGGACAATTCAAATGACTAATTTATGACAAATCCTATCCCTCCTCTCACAGAGTTATCAATAATCTATTATTTAAAAATAAACATGTACTATCCTTTGGAAGGGAGAAGGATCTCAAAGTGTTCATTCACCAGTGATGCCCATGGTCAGCAAGCCGCGGCTGGTGAGCCACATGCGGCTCTTTGGCCCCTTGAGTGTGGCTCTTCCACAAAATACCACATGTGAGTGCACACATACCATGCGATTAAAACTTGGTGGCCCATGTGCAGAAGTTGGTATTTTGTGGAAGAGCCGGTATTAACCTTGATCTCGAGAAGTCCTAGGTTATCCAGATAAGTTGTCACCCCAGGTGAATGCGATCTTTTATCTCAAGATGACAATAGTTGAGTGTGTGTTTTTAAATTATCACTATCAAATTCATCTACCAAGAAATTTCAAATAGCCTCCCATGTTTAAATAACATTAAGGATCTGCTTTAAACCAACAACAACCAGGAAGATGGAAAGGTTGACAGGGCGTCCCTCACTTAGCCATGTCTAACCCAGCCACACACAGGCCTGTGTGTCAGCTGATATACTTGTAAGGTTCCTGGGAGAAAGATCTTGGAGTCAGGCATAAGAGGAACTAAATCATTGCAAAATATGTTACAAAACAAAAATTAGGAAAGCAGTAAGACTATAAATGGACAGTATTGGATATAAAGGTTTTGCCTGTTCTCTCAAATTGGCTGTTTTGGGGCAATTGACTTATGAATTAAAAAATAACCAAACAATGGTTGAATCAGATCTTCATCTTATTTAATTATTTGGCTGTTGAGTAAGAAGGCTTATGGTGAACACTGATTAGACATCTCTCATTCTGCCCATCAGAAGTCTTGGGCAGATTCTGCATCTGTCATTTTATGGGGTGTACTATTGGGCAACTCCCTCGACACGTTCTAAGTGTCCATGTGCAGACCTCCTGCACAAGCCACATGCACAGCTGTCATCCCAATTTCTGAACAAAGGTTAATTATTATTAATGAGGGTGCTTGATACACAAGAACCTTACTTTTGTAAAGATACAGATGGTAACCAAAGCATTTAGTCCAGAGATTTGCCCACTCCAGAGGGAAGAATCCATTTTTTGAAGGCCTGATACCAAGCAGATGAAATACTGTAACACTCGGTGTGTAGTGGCCAGTGTCGCAGAGCTTGGCCCTCTCTACGATTTGGCCAATACTGTGTCATGAGTTGGAGCCAAATGTTCTGTGGAACAGATCACATGACTAATTGGCGTGGATGAGCCCAGCACAATGGGTCCACCCCTGGTTTCCATGTTTTTAAATCATCAGCAGAAACCCTTCGTGTGTCGAACTAAAACAGCTGTGAGTTTAATGATTCATTGCAGTGTGTATCAAGTACCTGCTAGGGTTTGGGGCAGAGTTTTACAAATGCTTTCTCATACAAACCTACGATGTGGATAGAGAGGTAGCTAGCTAATGGGTAGGTTAAGAGACCATTTATGAACCCCACAGGGATGGAAAGCGAGGTTAGAGATTACTGCCCTTGACCTCACAAGTAGTGAGGGTGCAGATCCCAGCCTTGAGCCCAAGCTTCTGATATCACATCATGGGCTTCTCTTCTACGATGTCTCTTGATCATCATTTCAGAGAGTGGGTTCCACCTGAACACCTCTATCAGAATCACCTGGGATATGTGTGTACAATGCAGAGTCCTTGGCCCTGCTCTAGAAATACTGAATTCCTAGGACTCATCATGTTAATAGTTCCCTCCAAAGCTTTTTATACACACTAAATTTTAAGCATAGCTGGTCTCAATACTAAAAAAAAAATCTGAAAATACTTGATTAGGTTAATTTGACACGAAGAAAAGATAGACCGAGAAGCATAGGGAGAACAATAAATGCCAATGCACTCTTAATAGTTCTCTTACAAATTGGGGTTTCAGTAAGAGATTCATAGGGGTCGATGCATTTGGGGAAGTTGTCTTATTTGAGGTATTCTGTAGAAGTAACATGTTTTTATCACATAGCTTTATCAAGCATATTCTGTGGGGCCCTACGGCCATGGATGGCCCGCATCTGCAGCCCTGGTATACATGTGGGATGTATTATAAAAAGGGAATCCCACTGCATCCCTACCCCCAGGGTAGGTTTGCTCTGACTTTAAATAACTAGTGTCCGGGCTGTCTTCAGAGGTTGGACTTGGTGTGAACTTGAACATGGAGGGGATCCTGGGTGTGTCTCTGGTTTCTCGGCTGTTAAGGAGGAATAATTGTTTCAGGATCCTCCACACATATGAGGCCATCGGGGCTCATTTGGTGTGCGTTGAACATCTTAGTGGGGGACCCATGTCAGTCCCCCCACATGGAAGGCTATGTATTATCTGAGGGACACGAGTCTTTGGCTAGGTGTTTGTAATATGATTATTTGCTAAAGCATACTTCCTGTCCGTGTATTGCCTACTTTTATGAAGAAGGTTGTGGGGAAAGGGAAGATATAGGCATTTTCAGTGGGCTGGCCAAGTCCAACTACTCCTAAGTTCTTCCTTTGTTCTTCGTCTTTTCTTCAGTGGCTTTCTCTAAACAGAACAAAGTGACTTGGCAACCACACAGATAACTCAGAGGCGTGTGTTCCCCTGATAGATGGATTTAAATAGTTGGGTTGTTGACAGTTATCAAATTACCCAGAGAGCAGCCACATCACCACCTCGATTCCCGCCCTGCGAGTTCTTGAAGAAGCCTCTTCAGAGCTGTTCGTTTTTCTTGGTTATCATAATGTTTAAGAATACGTTGCTTTATTGTTTGTTAAGTACATGCTTTATTCATAAGCAGGTCTTACCACCCATGCTTGCTCAGGGATATACAAAGTGAAATAAAGAAATGTCACAGTACAAGAGTCTTCACCTTTTCATTCTTTGTTAGGAGGTGTCAAATCACTAAGTGTTGGTCTCTTCCATTCAAAGTCTAAATCCAGCTACCTCTGCTCATCTCCTTAAACAATAGGAGTTAAATGCAGTTACTGTCTTCAGGGAGCTTACAACTTTGGCTCAAAGGTAGTCAGGAAGGGTAAGAACATACATTGTTACACCACCAAAGAAATATCTGATAAGTGCTAAATAAGTTAAAAGCACGGAGATGGTGGTTCCATGGGGTTCTTGAATCTGGTCATGAGGAATTAGGAAATACTGAGTACAGGAGATTGCTCTTTAAAAATGGGTAAAGGTGGCCCAGCCAATGTGGCTCAGTGGTTGAGTGTCAACCTATGAACCCAAAGGTCACCAGTTCAATTCCTAATCAGGGCACATGCCTGCGTTTCGGCTTTGAACCCCGGTAGGGGACATGTAGGAGGCAGCCAAATGATGATCCTCTGTCATCAGTGTTTCTGTCTTTCTCCATTCCTCTATCTCTAAAATCAATAAAAACATATTTTTTTAAATGGGTAGAGGTGGAATCAGAGCAGAAAAAAAAAAAGAAATGAACTTAGGGTGTTGTATATAAAGGCAAGAACATGAGTAAAGACACAGAAGTGAGAAGAGAGAAAGCCTTTTTGGGACACAGTAGAAGTATATTTAGGATGGAGAAAAGGGGGGAACCAACAGGAAAGAAGTTAGGACCTAACCATTAGACATGCAGCTCCACAAGGATAGGGACCATATCTCTCTCTGCTCCTCACACCCAGTGCTTAAACACAATCCCTAAAAGGGACAGATATCCACAAAATTCATGGAAAAGGAAACATAACAAGGAAAGAGCGATAAACTTTGCTTGGAGGAGAGTTGGGGTAATGTCACAGAAGAAGAGTCGTCAGCTGTATTGGGTCTTTAAAAACATGTCATCGTTTGGTAGGCTGAAGGAACACATGAGCAGAGACACAAAGGAACAGAGCAGTGTGACATAGCTCCATGTAACCGAAGCTGACTGTGTGATCTGCTTGGGGGAGGGGAATAGTCAAGTGTCAGAAATGAGGCTGGAGAGACTCAGGGACAGAACCACAGAGGGCCTTTTGTGCTCTGCAAAGCAATTTGGACCTTTGCCATGGGAAATCACTGAAGGGTTGTAAAAAGGGAGTGAAATGATCATCAGATTTGCATTTTAGGAAAATCACTCTCCTGGTAGTGTGAAGGATGTCCTTGCTAGGTTCATATCGGAGACAGGGTGACCAGTTAGCTGGCCATCCTACAAGTCTGCATGGGAGGCGATGAGACACAAGCCATGGCAGTCGAGGGGATTTAGTACAGTGGGCAGTCTCAAAGGATAGTTAAGAGATAAAAAATGACTGGCCACGGGACATAAGGTATAAGTAAAAACCAAAGTGGACCACCCTAGTCTCTGGGCACCAAGGGGGGAGAGGGGGAAGGTAAGGGTAAGGGGAGGGAATGATGTGGTCATGAACCCAGTTAGGGAGTCACACGAGTGTGGGTAGATGGCTTGCGGGGGTGCAGGTACCTAAAGCGAGGAGGTCTAATATCTGAGAGCCTCTGTGCTAGAATGATGATTGTCCTCAGAAGTCCTCCCTCACTTTGAGCTGAGAAAGGCCTGTCCATTTGGACTCTTCTAGGTGTCCCTCTGTCTTGGAGACAAGAATGGTCCTTCCTCTGGGTACAGAGAGAGCTCCTCTCCCATGAGGGTCTCCTGACTGCTACAGGAGAGAAGGGTGGGGAGGGTCAGAGAGTCCTTCCTGCTTCTGCCACTTTCACAAACTCCTTCAGCTTAAAATACTAAGTATGGCCAGGGACATATTTTGGGGTAGCATGTCCTGAGTCCTATTAGGATATATGAAGGGATTAAATAAAGACCAGGTTTGGTGGGTGCTTGGGGGAGGCAATGAGGTACAGGGTGAGGCAGTAGAAATAAGTGGGGACTAGACTCTGAAGAACCTCATAAGCCATGTTAAGGAAGTTTCTCTTTCTTTTTAGAGGAATGGAAAGCCAATACAATGAAATAGAGAAGATATGATCAGCATTTTTTTTAAGATTTCATCTTACCTTCTGTGTGAAGAAAGTTTGAGGGTTAGCCTAGTGGATGATGCTAAACTTGTTAGTTCAGGTAAGACATACTGATATGTTGAATTAGAGTTGTGACCATGGAGATGAAATAATTCATATTTCGGATTACATATGGTAGATGAGGGTGACCGAGGCATTAAGGGTGAATGAGGCCTCAGTCCCGTGTTCCTGGATGGTCAAGATAAGAAACACTAGAAGAAAATGAGTTGGAAGAGTGAATGTTGAGGTTCCTTGGGGGAATTTAGGAGCAGTCATTTCACTGTATATTCAGCACATTTCTATTACTTCAAATAGACCAGATTATAATTACTTTTGTGGCTGTGTCTGTTCCCCTTTATTAGAATGTGAGCTTTTCAAAGAAATGGAGCACAATTTATTATTATTTATTAATCTTATTCATTTTTGTATCCCCATGACCTGTGGCTGTAATTTTCACATAATATTTGTCCAGTGTTTGTGAATAAACGATCTTACTGACCCCAAAAGCTCACACAATTTCTCCCTCACCAGTAGGAAGTACAAGGAAACACTGGAAAGGCAAGTTGGGGCACAACTGTAGAGTGTTTTAAGTCCCTGGCTAAGGAGTTACATTATGACACACCGTGTAATTAAACCTTGAGTTTACATTTACTTTCCAATCCAACCTTTGTTTCAAATAATGCTTCTGTTATTTTAAAAACCATTGAATGTTTACTCAAGGGACACTCTCTCCTAAGTAAAGCAAGTCCAACCAAGCTACAGGAAAAGCAGAGATCATACAATAAAGATGAACTCGGCCCTCATGTTGCAGGATTCAATAAAATCAGGATGAATCTACAAGAAAAGCATTGGCAGATTCTAAAGTAATGTAACCTTGCCTATTTCTTTTCTCCCTCTCTTTTATTTATTTTTTGTATGTTTTTATTGATTGTAGAGAGAGGGGGAGAGAGAGGAATAACATAGAT
Organism: Myotis davidii; assembly: GCF_000327345.1. Lineage (NCBI taxonomy): Eukaryota > Metazoa > Chordata > Mammalia > Chiroptera > Vespertilionidae > Myotis > Myotis davidii. The sequence goes on from NW_006289087.1 coordinate 5,339,132, forward strand.
GTGAGAAACATTGATTGGCTGTCTCCTGCATGCACTAATGGGGATTGAGCCTATAACTGGGGCATGTGCCCTGACCAGGAATTGAACTGGCAATTCCTCGGTGCATAGGGCGATGCTCAACCACCTGAGCCACACTGGCCAGGGCATCCTTCTCTTTCTTTCTTTTCATCACATATTGGAGGTGAGCATTCAGTCATTAGGGCAGATCTAGTGAGGGATTCAATTATTTGCCTGGTCCATTGCTGGGTTATTTTCACAGCATGGATGTGAAGGAATTCATGTTAAAGGGCTACCACTGTTTCTTGGGGTCAGTATGATAGAACATTATTTTGAATCTGTTGAATTTAGTTCTAACCATACTAACAGCTACTATCTATGGTGGAAAAAAGCTAACACTATAAATGCCCTGTTTGGGATAGAGTGCACTTAACTTTGGCTTGTGCAAGATCTTTTTTGAATTTAGTTTGTGCACAGTAATGAATGTTGCTGGTTTAGTTTCACCTCTCATTGGTTTCTTTGAAATAGATATTTATAAGGCCCTATACCTCTCTTACTCCCACATGAAGTATGCAGATAAATCAAGGCCAGAGTGTGTATTTTTTCCACCTTCATGTGCATTTGTGTGTGTGTGTGTGTGTGTGTAGCAGTTATCTAGGGCCCTGCTATACCATGTAGTACCACTTGATTTTAGAGAGAGAGAGAGAGAGAGAGAGAGAGAGAGAGAGCGCTTCATTCTCTTCCTTTGGAAGATTGTATATTCCCTATCTAATGTGAGCAGAGGGGATAGTGGTTGGCCTGAATGAACCCACAGTTCTTCTTGTAGATCTTAATGATGAGAATTAGAAGTGAGCATCATGTGACTGATGGCCCAATTAGATTGATTTTCGTGACTTCCTGTGGCAAGCAGGACTAATATAGCGACAGGCTCCGAGGCCGAGTCTACACAGCGCAAAGGGTGAATCTGACAGTTGTCCAGGAACTTCAGGCCACAAAGATGGCCATGCTGAATGTAGGCCTTCGAGTTGTCCGTGTTTTATGAAGAAGTTTTGGTAGAGTGGTTAGGAGCCTAGGATGCAGAATCGAGACTGCCTGGGTTCATTTCTTCCTGTGGACACTTACCAGTGGTATAGCCTTGGTTCTGTTTCTCAGTTTCCCCACATTTAAGATGAGGATAGTAATATACTTACCACATATGGCTGTTGGGATTACCAGCATTGATATTGGGAAAATGCTGTGAACAGGGCCTGATGCATAGTAAGCACTAAATCATTTCTAGCTACTATTATTGCATAGGAAATGCCTAAGATGTGGGCTTTACAGAGACGAAGATAGATTTGTGAAAGCAAGGTCAGTGCTACTTTTGGTCAAATGTAAAGAATTTTGAACTTGTTGATGAAGCATTAAATACCTGTTACCTACTTAGCCTTTTAAACTGGCTTATTTTAGAGACTGCTTTCTATAAATATTCTCTAAACGCATCACAAGTATCAAAAATTATTCTAGAGAAGTTGCAGATATCAGTGTTATTGAATGAAGGTTAAAAACCCTCAAGATAATTTAGTTCTGGAAAAGAAAGCCCAGGAAAATTTTCTAGTCTGGACGTGCAAATGGGTTTATTGACAATTAAAATAATATTGCCCAGTCAGGGGTGTGCAGGAGGTGATCAGTGATTCTCTCATCATTGATGTTTCTCTCTCTCCCCTGCTCCTGCTCCCCTTTTTAAAAAAAATAGTAATATCAACCGTTTATTGAGGGCATTTTAAAATATTTTACTTAATTCTTTAATTTCATTTAATTCTTTAATCATTTAATTTTATTTAATCCTCACACGATCCCAAGGAGCATTGTTATCTGTTTCTTTTCTATAACTAAACTGAGGCTGAGAATGGCAGTGGAGCCTTTCAAGGGGCCAGAGCTGTGTAGCACAGAATTAGGATTGGAACCCAGTAACGACAAAGCGCAGAGCCAGTGTTTTTATCGCTATGACATGTTTCTCTCTCTCTTGTGCATAGTAACAGCGATCATCAATATGACATTTAAAACACTTTACATCCCCTGTAAGTTAAAAGTTTTTAAGTCCAAATTATACAGGTAGGAAAATGGAAGCTTAATGAAGTTGATTGATTTGTCCAGAATTATTTGGTTATGGCGTATCCCAGTGATGGCGAACCTTTTGAGCTCGGCGTGTCAGCATTTTGAAAAACCCTTACTTAACTCTAGTGCCGTGTCACATATAGAAAATTTTTGATATTTGCTACCATAGTAAAACAAAGGAATATTTTTGATATTTATTTTATATATTTAAATGCCATTTAACAAAGAAAAATCAACCAAAAAAATGAGTTCGCTCGTCACCTCTGACACGCGTGTCATAGGTTCGCCATCACTGGCATATCCCATCTCTAAGGTACCCAACTTTCTAATTTGTTTGTAACCATCTGGAACTTAGATGTTCTTGTCAATTCCATACTTACCACTGACCCAGTGGGCGGATAGAGGGAGAAACACCATTGGGAAGGAGATTCAAAGAGGGGGCAAGAGGCGAGGATGTGGGGAGAAAGCAGACTGGTAACTCTCCGTTAGAAAATGTCTAACTTCGTTGCCACATTCTCAGTGACATGATGACTGTCTCCTTTTATTTTCTGTTCTTTAATGAGTGATGTCAAAATTATAACAGAGAGCATCTATGTTGGACTTTAATAAGAATATTCTGACAGTATGGGTGTTAAGACACTAAAGGGTTGTGAGAAATTGCTTTACCTGTAAGTTTATAAAATATGGTATTCATTCCACCTATTACCGTGTCATACTGTAAGTGTCATCAGGTTAAAACACTCAGCTTTTGGATAAAATTAGTATAATAGATACTATGGGAGTTAACTCACTTTTTTAAATACATAAGGCAAATCATGGCTTGTTATTAGTTTGGTTTGAATTAGTAGCAAATCATTATACTCGACTTGGGAACTTGCCAATGAGACGACAAGCAGAGTTAGGACCTGCCAGTGATTGCCATTATCCGTGCTGTTGGCTTCATCCGTTCCTCTTAAGATAATTAAGATATTTATATCCATAAAACGGAAAAGTGCCTGTCTTAATCTGTTTTTATCTAGAACACCTACACAGAATCCAGACACTTTAGCAGGCTGAATGTGAGCTCAGGATCTTGGAAAAATACACACATTAATAAACCTTTTCATTCAGTCTTCCCTCCTCTCTGTATCCACTTATACCAGAAATTACCATTGAGAAATAGTCCATGGATTGGACATCTGCCTGCTATAAATTCATTAGTTCATTCATTCATTCATTTCTTCATCCATCCATTTATTCATTTCTTCATTCATTCATCAGATTTACAAGAAGCAGCTGTTAAATATCAGACACTGTGCTGAGTAGTGAATGAAACGTACAAAAGTCTGTGGGCTAATGCAGCATATGTTCTAGTGGAGAGACAGTGAACAGTATAAGGAGGTAAATATATAGCATATAAGGTTATAAGTGCTATGAAAATAAGAAAAGGGGAGGGGTTATGAAATGTTTGGGACGGTGGAAATCAGAACAGCTGGATGGGGAAGGCATCCATGAGAAGAAAGTGACTTTTGACTCCAGACCTGAAGGAAGTGAGGAAGCCAACCCCACGGAAGTCCGGGGGAAGAGCACTCCAGGTGGAGGGAACAGCGAAGTCAGAGCTGCCACGGGAGGAGCACACCTGGCATGCTTGGGCAAGGAGGACAGTGAGGCTGGAGCACAGAGGACAGGACGAAGAGCCCAGGAAATGCAACAGAGAGGTTATGAGGTGGGGGTGATCAGTCTACCTAGTTTCTTTTGAATAGGTTAAGATGTGTATGGTAAAGAATAAGACAGAAAGCCAGGAAAATGTTTTGAAAACTGGAGAGAGTTGAATACCAGTTCGAGGTGTCTGATTTTGATTTGGTAAGGGATGGGGAGGTGCTGAACTTATTTTTTTAGTCACAGCAATAATAGTATCAGAGTCAGGAGTGGCATGCTTTAAATAGAGTTCACCTCAAATGGGCCACTCTGTTTATGAAGATTTTTTATCTATATAAGCACATAAATATGTACATATAAATTTCCACAGCCAAAGGAAAAGGTGGTATTTTATGGCATAAAATTATATATTGTTGGCTCTGGCCCAGCAGTCATAAAAATCTAACTATTTCCAAGCATAACATCTTAAATAATTGTATGCAGGCAATGCGATGGCCTTGTGCATAAGTAGCTAATACTGAATTTTAGGGGAGTTTTAAAAATATATTTCAGCATTAAGTTTGGGCCTAGAGACAGACCATATATCTGATAGGTTACTTCTCCTTGAACTTCCAGTCCCACTGTCTACAATGAAATATTTGTAGATGCATTTAAATGCAACTGTTAAGGAGAACTTGAACCTTTTCCTATGTCTGTTGCTTAATACAACAAACTTTTCAAACTAGGGCCAAGGAGGAAAAAGTGCAATATCTATGCATAAGTTTTAGCTCCCACGTCAAAGGAGATGACTCAAAATCACTCTCTATCAAGGAAGTGCGGGCATTGAATTCAGACATGAGGAGCTGAGTTGTAGTTTGAATGCTGGGTGATGTCACTACTAATAAAAACTGCAACCTAAGCTGTTTTTTTTTTTTTTTAATATATTT
>NW_006289087.1:5343822-5346052 GCF_000327345.1 Myotis davidii
TGTGCCCGCAACCAAGGTACATGCCCTTGACCGGAATCGAACCTGGGACCCTTCAGTCCGCAGGCCGACACTCTATCCACTGAGCCAAACCGGTTTCGGCAAAAACTGCAACCTAAGCTGTTAATTCAAGGCAGAAAAGTTGGAGCCATGCAAAATCTGGTAAACATGCGAAAGGGGGACCTTATCAAGTGTTCTTGGAAAAAGGAGACTTGTGTACTGTACTGTTATTTACTTATCTCTAATTTTTTCTGATATAACCTAACAGAGTGGCAAAATCCGCCCCCCGCCCCCCCCCCCATTTTTTTCCTTTTGGTTTCTAAGATTAAGCCAGACCATTAACATTGGCCAGAGGATATGGAAATTAGTGAAAGTTTGAGTTCTTTAATATCTCTCCTTAGCTTGCAAAACAGATGCATATAAGGACAGTGATTAATCTTATCAATATATCCAGATCTGATTAAACTGTCTTTGTCTTAAATTTCTCTTTTCCAAGTAGGAGGTAAACTGAGGGAGAAGGAGACCAATTTTTAAAGCATGATAGGCATGTAGAGTGTGGTGAAAGCATAACATTAGACAAAATCTATTGTTTGCCAGTAATTTTTACAGTGTCTTCCACTTCAGAGTGAGAGATGTGAGTTTGGCGCATTTCAAAGTCAAGCAAAGAAGGTTGTCAAGGTTAAGGCGGTAAGGCTGCAGACCAGGTCATGGTTGTAAGGGGAGGATAACAAAATTCAAAGCCAATGTCCCATGTCAGCAAAACTTCAGGCCAGTCAAGCAACATGTAACAGGATAGCTGATATTACTAAGAAGACAGCTAAGGGAATTTTTGTTTCAGAAAATCCCTCTCCTGCTAAGTGAGGCTGTTCCTCCTAGAAACTGGGAACTTTTCTTCTGTTATATTCTGTACCTAAGGCAAAACCTATGCCTTTTGCTATTCTGTCAAACCAATTCATACTTAACTAAACACTTTCAGGAACTAGCCATAAAAATCACTTAAAAAAAGCACAGAAAAACAACTTAAAACACCGAGGCCAGGTGGTGGTGGTAGTGGTGGTGGTGATGTGTGTGTTATAAACCAAGGGCTTTGGAGCTGTGATGGAGCAGGGAAGGTCAACAGACTGGAGGTCTGTCCTTCATACTGCTCTTCACTCACAGAACCTCCCCTTTGACCTCTTGCATATCTAGATCCCAAGTACCATTACTTCCAGAACAGTGGTTTCTTTGCTTGAAAATTGTTTGACTGTTGTTCAGAGACTATTGCATTTAAAAGCTTCCACTAAATCTCAGGATTTCTTTTTTGTCTTTGGAAGAAAACATGGTTTTTTATTCTTAGCAATGAAGCCTACCATTTTGGTTGCCAATCTGGGATGGGGCATTCATGTTTAATTTCTGCACAGACAACCTAATTCACCACAATCTGATTCAGTCCCTGGGATTTAGTTCTTAAATAATCATTATATGGCCTCAGGTTTATTTTATTTATCTAGAAAGTGAAATAAGGTGAAGGAGACTCCCTCTAGGAGACAGCCCAACTTCACATGCTTACACACCATAGGCCAGAGGCACAGATTACTAGGATGGGGCAGATACTGGGCTGATCACCCATGAGCAGGAAGTTTAAGCAGGAAACTAGTACACTGAATCTGTTACCATGGAGACTGGTGGATGCTCCTGTACATTAGGAGAGTCCAGAGACTGGTAGGTGATTGCTGTTCCAACCAGCTACAGAGTCCATGGAAGACCAATGAGCAGCGACTATGGCTTTAGGGAGGACCCATGCATGGACCAGCATTCAGGAGCGAGTCCATCTAGTTAAGGCTCAGGAGGTAAACACCTCAACCCAAATCTTGGTCCCGCTACTTACTAACTCCTGGCTCAGACCAAGTTATTTAATCTCTCTAAACTCCAACTTCTATATATTCTGAAAAATAAGATACTGCCTACCTTCTTGGGTTTATAGGGCTGCTAAAATAAGAAAGCACTTAACATGTGCCAGAACCACACTAGGAGTGCAACATATGATAACACAGTAATTGGTCATGAGGGTTATGGTTAGAGCAAAATGGGGATTTGATGACAGGAAGAAGGAATTCAGTTACTGGAGTTCCATACCCAGTCAGCACAAGACCAGAAGAATGAGGATAATGCAGCCGTGGGCAAACTACGGCCCGCGGGCCGGATCCGGCCCATTTGAAATGACTAAAACTAAAAAAAAAAAAAAAAAAAAACG
>NW_006289087.1:5346098-5349055 GCF_000327345.1 Myotis davidii
ATGACATATTTAGCCTTCTTGGATCACCTGTGACTAGGGGTCAGGATGGACATTGCTCTTAGAATAGGACTGAATTTGCAGGTGGGTCTGATGGGGTCTTTAGAAATGAGGGAGTCACTGGGACTGGCAATTAGATGGTATTGCACTTTAATTATGCAAATGAATTCGCATGGAACCATGCTTCATCCACAATCCTTCCAAAGCTCTTTCCTAGAGACTAAGATGTCATGTGAACTTTCCCCAAGATTTGTTACTCACCATAGAAGGGTCATCGTTAAAGAAGAGTTTTATGATGAATTTCAAATTGTAGAGTTTATGAAATTGGTTTTTTTGTTGTTGTTGTTGCAAAATGTCAGATCTGACATGTATTATGAATGGGAAAACCGCTGCTTTTCATCACACGGGAACGTCACTGTGTTCTTCCAATTCTCACCAAGCCCAGTGCCCTGTGCCACTCAACACTTGCTGCTCAAGACCCTTGCCTACCTCAATCTCCACTTCAGGACACTCCCATTCTGTGGCTTCAAAGCCTTGCTTGGGGACCAGGCTGCTGATAGGATAATAATATCGCACTCTCACATGGCCCTTTATCAGTTACAAAGTGCTTTGCTCCTTTGATCTAACTTTTATCTCCCCCCTTAACTCCTTTCTCTTATTCCATGGTTGCCTTTTGATTTTGTGGGTTGTGTCTTTTGCTGTGCAGACCCTTGTTAGTGTGATGTAGTCCCACTTGTTTATTTTTGGTTTAAATTTGCTTTGGGGACTTAATGACCCTACAGGTACTTGATACCTTGGACCAAGTTTGGGAGCAGAGAAACTAGAATAAAAATAAGAAATTGGGATAATATTTAATTCAGTTTGTATCTTGTCACTTTGAAATGGTATTGGGCAACTATAATTTTTTTAAATTTTTATTTATTGATTTTAGAAAGAGAGGAATGGAGGGAGAGGGTAGGAGAGAAACATGATTTATTGTTCTACTTATTTATGCATTCAATTGGATGTGTTCAATTGGGATGTTTTGGACCTAACCATTTATCCCCTTTCCCTTTGCCTTCTCTTTACCAGCAGGTTCCTCTTCCTATAACAAAAGTAAGGGCTCCATACACACTGGGTGAGTGAAGGAATGCTTGGATGTTAGAGGTTTAGGCTTCATGTCTGTAGAGTAATGGACGGTTAACTGGTCAGACTTCCCAAGCCAAGCCTGACCTGGCGACAAGCCACCCAAATAGAGTTCACAGAGAAAACCTGGGGGAGCCCCAGTTCCTGTTCCTGGCCTTCTTTCCCGGGAGTCGGGGTCAGCCTGGCCTGCTGTGTTCTCAGAAAGTGCCTGGGCGAGTCTGATAGGCCGCCATTTTGTTACCTACTTCACTGACCAACCAAGGTTGCCTGGGATTGATTGAAAGATGCTATTTTTGTTACATGAAGTGCGGCTGTAAAGGAATGATACTGGCTTTCTTGTGTGAGTCCTAAACCAGCTATGCAGGGGATCTGAAAAGAGGAATTCCCAAAATGTTTAGAGCAATCACAGGTAGTTCCATGTCCTCCCCACGTGCTGTTTTGTAGAGACATGCTCATTTGGATGTGTGGTTTCTGGTGCGTTTAATAAATACCAGTTTCATGACTGAAAGAGCCTCACTTCACAGATGTGGTTCTTCTGGATGGCAGGGAAGCACATGCCCTGGCTGGTTTTGCTCAGTGGGTAGAGCATTGGCCTGTGGACTGAAGGGTCCCAGGTTCAATTCTGGTCAAGGGCACGTGCCTGGGTTGTGGGCTCCATCCCCAGTAGGGGGCATGCAGGAGGCAGCCGATCAATGATTCTCATCATTGATGTTTCTATCCATTTCTACCTCTCCTCTCCTTTCTGAAATCAATAAAAACATATTTAAAAAAAAGGAAGGAAAGCACACCTGACGTGCATTTGCTGTGACGTCATTGTAACGCTCTGTGTTTGGAGAGGAATCGGTTCACTGAGTCATCTTCCGAGTGCCATGCCATAATCACCCGGGCTTACCTTGGATTATTCACAGCACTTTGACCTTGACAGGGAACAGCTCTGCACCGGTGCCAAGCATTGTTAGGACAGAGTGGAGGAGCCCTTGTGAAATGGGGGAGGACCCAGCGAACATGTGCTGTGAACTGCCTTCCCTTAGAATTCTAAGGGACATTTCTCAGAATATAGTTTGATCTGTGGAGAACCTCAACTCAGGCAATGGTTGACATTGCACTTCAAAGGTCTGCTGAATTTTTATGTCTTGGCTTTCTCTGGTCACAGGGAGGAGAGAGGGACGTGGCATCCCAAAAATGCTCATCAAGGAGGTGAGTTATGAAGCCTGAGGTTGGACTCACTCACGCCACCCTCTGGTGATCACCAAAACACCGATGCTCCAGGGACCATTCCTTGAGGATGGAAGGGCAAATATTAAAGGGAAAATGCAGGTGGTAAGAAGTTGAATGACTTGCCCAAGGTCGCAAAAGCAGGAAGAGGTTGAAATTAGACTCACACTCAAATGTCCTGACTCCAAATTTAATGTTCTTTCCATGACACTGACTTTCCTCTGCTGGTTCAGCAACTGGCAGGGCCACATAACTGAGAACATAGTCATTAACTGTGGCATCAGGTGACATCTTGATTATTTTTTCCAGTTGAACCTGGATGCCAATGAGAACTCTTTCTCCCTTCTGAATCCAGGCGTGAATGCTCCTATCACACATGGAAAATAGAGAATTGATGTCTAGCCACTTACGCTATACACATGAAACTAACATAAGATAATACTGAATTATTGAAAAATAAAATTAAAAAGAAAGCCTGAAGATGAAAGAACTCCAGAAAACCTTGAATATATATATATATGTGTGTGTGTGTGTATATATATATGTATATATATATAGAGATTTATTTATTTATTTATTTATTTATTTATTTATATTCAAGGTTTATTTGTAAATAAATA
>NW_006289087.1:5349504-5351452 GCF_000327345.1 Myotis davidii
TATATAGATAGATTTATTTATTTATATATTTTAGTTTTATTTATTTACTTATAAATAAACCTTGAATATATATTTAATGATTGAAGCTTTTATTGTGTCTCAAGGCCATCATTCTAAATATTGGTGGTTATTGTACACTGTCCATGTTGTAGATAGCATGGCATTTGGCTTAAATAATTGTGTTAGTCTCCTAAATTCAGTTTTGAAATAAACTATTCTTATATCAGTGGTTCTTAACCTTTCCAGAGTCATGAACCCTTCTGAGAATGTGATGAAAGTTATGATTTTTCTCTTGAGAACAATGCCCATGTACACACACACACATACACACACATTTTGCCTACAACTTCAAGACCTTTTTAATTCATCCACGAATCCCAGGAGCTGTCATCAAGTCTTGGTTGAGAATCCCTGCCTTAAGGAGATTGTTTTCATTCTTTGATGCCAGAGGCATGGTATAAATTTCTATTTTAACTAAATGTTCTAATGGACTTGATCCTAGTTGAGTGGATTAACTGTAATACTTTCCCACAGTTTGTACCATGTCTTTTGAGTCTGGATGGGAAAGGGTGATGGATCTGCACAGCCATCCCAATTCGCCCTTAACTACCTACAGGATGTTGTGAAGTCAAATAACTAACAAAATGTAGCAGAAATCAACTTAGATTCTCAGCCAGGGGACCTGAGTTCTTGTGTTCATATGCTCTACCAACTTTAACATTTTTTTAGAAACACAACTCTGCTGTACTAGTAAAATGAGGCACATCTGCCATAATATTTTGTTGTGTTGATACAGTGCCTTCACTTTGGCTATTTCATTTATCCTAACAAAAACTTGGTGAGAAGGTCAATGGGTTATAAGCATTCGCATACACATAAGTAAGAAAAGGAAAATGGTAGTTGGCTTGCTCAAAGGTAGTTACTTCAGGAAAGATGTGAGAGGCCCCATTCTGATTCTAGTCCCCAGATAGACCTGTGCTCCTCAACTTACTTCATGATTTAATTCAAGCTACGTATGAGCCTAAGGCAGCCAGGCAAAAATGGTTGGATCCATTCATATCAAATGAAGTCTCTATTCCAATCTGACTGTGCTATAAAGTTAGTTATAGGCAAGTATGAATGATGACTAGAAATATTTGGTTGACATGGTGGGCTACTGGTACTCTCAGTTATTAATCATTTTATCTCAAATAAGTAGGACCATCATGGCAAAGGTAAATCTGGAGATATTTTTGTATATAGATTTTTTGTTTTGAACTACCCTTAACGGTGCTAGGAATTAGAAATATGATCTTCGTTAACTTTACCTGAGCCTCCCAGCATATTTTTGTATTCTCCAAAAGAACATCCTCTTTCAGACTTGTAGAAGCTTAGAGCTAGAGGAAATTTAGAAACTGGTTAAATAGTCCCTTGTGCAAGAAGGAAACAGAGGCCCAGGATGATGAAGTAACATGCCACAGGACACAACAGCTAATCAGTAACAAACTCAGGATAAGTTCACAGATCTCCTGACTTATTTTCCTATCTTTTAGGCAAAAAAATTAAAATGTTGACATCAGAAAATTCAAAATATAAGCAGGAAAAGGCTTATAACAGCTAAAAAATAAGTTTACAATTGCTTTCCAGTACTATAATTGTATGTATGTTCACCTTTCTTGCATCCACACACTCATTAATTGTACCTCACAGAATATGCTTCTCCAACTAAATAATTTCACTTTTGATCTCCTTGGTTGTTTTCTAGGGTCTGTCCAAAATATGGGTAAATATGTGTGCAATTTCTCTAGTTTAAAGGATAAAACTTCGCCACCTAAAACTTTCAATTTCTGTCAAATTGAAAATTGGCACCGAGCTCTCCAAAGGGGTATTTTTTTTTCTTTGTCAATTAGTGCAGCAGAAGCTATTTAAGGAGAGCCAGTGTTGTAGTTGGCTCCATGCTAGACCTATC
>NW_006289087.1:5351524-5374451 GCF_000327345.1 Myotis davidii
GAGGCGGGCTCTATCCCCAATAGGGAGTGTGCAGGAGACAGCCCATCAATGGTCCTCTCTCATCATTGATGTTTCTATCTCTCTCTTCTCCCTTCCTCTCTGAAATCAATAAAAATATATTTAAAAAAATAAATCCCACAAGCAGTGAAGGAGCAGTGATGTCATGTAGATGTGAACAGTATGGAATAAAAAGAATGATCAATACACCCAAGAATAGTAAATAATGGCTTTGTGGGCAAAGTAGGATCGGAACGTGGCCTTGACCAGTGCATAGATTTGAATAGCAAAGGGGCAGATCAGGGTGTTGAGTGCTGGGGCAATGGCACTGGAGTAGGAGCTAACATTGGGGAGGAGATGGACAGTGGGTGACCAGCCCCACAAAGCCAACTTGAAAGATGCCAGTCATTGGGAAGAAAGTTGAATAGTTAGGTGGGTAGGTAGGTAGGTAGGCTGTCCAAGAGCTTGATAGTGAGGGCCAAAGGCATATGACTTGGAATCCCAGGTGTGTAACTTTGGGCAACTCACTTGACTTCTCTGTACCTCCATTCCTTTCAGAAAAAAATGGGAAGACCAATAATCCCTCTCTCATGTTGTTGTTGGGATGATTTAGATTTACATGTCCTATGCACTAGGGGAGGTTGGAACAGTGCCTTCCAGGTGTTCCGTCCACTTTAGTAAGCATTTCCACACCCTCTGGATTTGGATAGGGAGTTAACACAAACAGGGTACAACAATATTGACTATTCTATTTAGCATCTATACCAGCCATGGGCAAACTACGGCCCGCGGGCCGGATCCAGCCTGTTTGAAATGAATAAAACTAAAAAAAAACAAAGACCGTACCCTTTTATGTAATGATGTTTACTTTGAATTTATATTAGTTCACACAAACACTCCATCCATGCTTTTGTTCCGACCCTCCGGTCCAGTTTAAGAACGCATTGTGGCCCTCAAGTCAAAAAGTTTGCCCACCCCTGATCTATACTAATAAAAGGGTAATATGCTAATTAGACCGGGCCAACCAGACATCTTCTGGTCATCCTGCCTGCCTTCTGGACAAAGCCACGGTGGCAGGGGCTGACAGCGTGGTTAGGGGCAATCAGGCCATCGGGAGGGTGGGGGGCAGTTAGGGGCGATCAGGCCTGGTAGGGGGGAACAGTAAGGGGCAACCAGGCCAGCTGGGGGGAACAGTTAGGGGTGATCAGGCCAGCAAGGGGGAGCAGTAAGGGGCAATCAGGCTGGCAGGCAGAGGGGTTAGGGATGATCAGGTCGGCAGGTGAGCAGTTAGGAGCCAGCAGTCCCGGATTGCAAGAGGGATGTCCTACCAGCAGTTGGACATCCCCTGAGGGGTCCCGTATTGGAGAGGGTGCAGGCCAGGCTGAGGGGACACGTCCCGCCCTCCCCCCCCCCCGTGCATACATTTTGTGCACTGGGCCTCTAGTGAGGCCAGAAAATAAAGACTTGGAAGTAGTCTGAGGAGTCTGGACTGAATGAACACAGAGCTATTCTTAGGCCAGATTGGATTGAGAGAATCTGGGCTCAGAAGGATCTCTCCAAACCCCAGGGTACTGGGGTACTTCGCCTTTCCCTTACTGGTGACTCAAACCTCTCTGCCCGGGGAAGCGGACCACAGGCAGGTGGCCTGGTGACAGGATGGAAGGCATTGGGTGAAAAAAATGGTTTTTAAGGTATTAAAGTGAGTCCAATTTTCATGGTTCTCCCACTTGGCAGGGGGCCTTTAAGGGTCCAGATCTGAGGTTAATAAGTAAAAAAACTGGAGAACCAGTTTTGGTAGATTGAATATTAACAAGCCCCTCTTAGGTAGTTACTGAGACGTTGTCAGTAAGATGGAGAGATGATGCCCGCTCCAGTTCCGAAAAGGCCCTTGCCTGGTCTGGAATACCCTTGACACTGATAACCTTCAAGCACCGGCCAGACTGCACCAGTTCTCCCTCTTGCCTGTCTTTTTTCTCAATGACAACCTGGCATTCCAGGGCGACAGATAAGCAGGGGCCCACGAATTATGTCTGACTGGTAAGGGTGGCGAGGCACCTTTCAGTTTTAGAATCTGTCTACTAGTCCATAGTTCTGAGACCCTCTGAGGTTTAAATGAGAGAGGCTCTTCCCCAGTTCTTATCTCTTGACCTTGCATGATTACAATGTCTTCCCTATGGAATTTGCTAGGGATTCTTGGTCTGTGACTCCAAAGGGACGAGATCTAACAAGCTCCTTTCATTAAACTTAGCCAACCTCTGAAATAGGTAAACTATTTTTAAACCGCTGGCAGTTGTAGTTGATCTTGGATGAGTTTGAAAATCTTTGCTTTTCAGATCTGACACTCTCCCCCATGATTTGTTATTTATTAATAATAATAATTATTATTATTTTGCAACCTCGGCTTCTGCTGTCATCTTTCAGGAATTTGGAGTCCGTAGCATAGTGACTTTACCAATGCATGATGATGACCAAGGTCAACAAGAGACTTGGAGGGGACAGGGGTGGGGGTGGGGAAATTCCAGAACCCCTTCTACTCAAGATGAGGGATTAGTAATAAACCAGGGAGAAATATTTGCCAAAGCCGACACTGGATATTTATTTTTCTATACTGTCCACCTGGTGATTCATATACACAATATTATGAGGACTAGAAGCTACAGAAAACATGCCACACAATGTACAAATAGCACAAACTCGATATTAAAAAGAAGACGTCATCACACCGCCTCCGATACATTTTCACATTTGCAGAAGTAAATATTAAGGGTTATACTTGAGACCTTTCCTACTGATTCTAGGGAACAGTATTACAAAAATGACAAATCCAGTGATTAGCCGGCAATCATATCGTTGTATTAAAAAAAAAAAACTTTCCTGCCTGGTGTCGAAGAATTCAATTAAAACCTTATTATCCTTTCTGTCCTTTCCGACTGCCCCGGGTAGGTCAGGTGCCAGGAGTCCCCCAATTTCTCAGTGCCTCTGTGCAGTCCCTCATCTAGGGGCTGGGGCTTGGCTCTCTCCCTCCCACTCTCTCTTTCTCTCTCTCTCTCTTTCTCCCCTGCCCCCCTCCCCATTTTTAAAAGGCTTTAAAGAACCTCTCAGGGAGACAAAAATAGCTCCAGTTGTGAGAGGCCTACACCGTGGGAAGGCAACTGAGATGCAAGTGAGCAAGTGGCAGCCGTGAACATGAGGGTCTGGCCCCGCGTGGATGTGCCTGGCAGTCCTTGTGCTGAAGCTGTGCGGGGGCCCGGTGGGTAGGAGGGCAGCTGGGTTCTCTGCGGGAGGGAGGTGGGCCGGGCAGCTCTGGGGTCCTGGAGTCCATCAGATCGATGGAAGGATGGGAACCCCAGCCTTGGGGGCTGCAGGGCCGGCTCCGGCTTCCCCTCCCCCCAGGTTTTTAAATGTTATTTTGCCCAGGCGGGGACTGGCGCCGGTCAAAAGGAGCAGTTGGCACTGAATGTCACCCTGAAGGTAAAGTGAAAGACAAAAGATGAACGCATGCTTGCTTTCCCTTTGCAGCGGCTGCGGCAGCGGCAGCAGCGGCTGGAGCAGCAGGATTTAAAGGGGCAAAAAACCCTCCCGCCCGGACACACACCCAGAGGTGCCCTTTCTGCAAACGCAATAATGCCATGGAGTCATAACCGTGCTGGGCATCTGGGGGGCTCCTAAAAGATATCGATTTTTTTTTTTTTAAAGAAAGAGAGGGAGGGAGGGAGAGAGCGAGAGAAACGCATGCAAACAGAAACGTGCACATACCACGTACCCACCCGAGGAGACCCCGGCAGCCTGGCTCTTCTCTGGCCAAGTTATCATTGAGAAAACAGACAGGCATCATGACGTCCCGGGTCACAGGGAGTGCGGACCGACGCTACCAAGAGCGGAGGGAGGCGCCCGGGCGCTCCTGCCAAGGACGCGCAGTGTCCCTGCATGGGGGTTCGTAGACTTTCCCAGCCAAAGGCACCGCGGGGCTGGCTCCTTTAAAACCCCCGACGTCTCACCTGGTCCCCCCGCCGCAGTTGTGACCCTGCCAAGGTAACTGGTCCCGATCCTTAGCAGCAACATCTGCAGGCTGACATCCCCGCGGGGGGCATTCTGGATTTGCAGTCCTGGTGGAAAGCTCTATGCCACCTCCCTCCCCCCTTCACTTGTTTAGAGTGTTTTGGAAAAGAAAAAAAGCACAGCAGCAACCCCCTCCCCCAATAACATGGCCCTAAGTACTGTCCGCCTGTGTAGACGCGCCTCCCCAAGACTGCAAACCTGCCAGACTGTGTGCTCCAGACACACAAATCCTAAAAGCAAGGATTTGTTCCTTCAACACCTCTCCCATCCCCCTCCTGGATAGAGACTTCGGTGCTGGGTGAAGTGGCCCAGAGTGAGGGCAGAGTTAGGGCAGCAGGACCGGAAGGGGTGGAGGGAGTCCTCTGGTCTTCCAAAGCCAAGGAGGGGCGCTGGGGAGAGGGGGGCTGCAGGAGTTGAGGGCTGGGAAGTCCTGTGATTGCTGCTGCGTCCTAGGTGTCTCCCTCCTGTCCTCTGCGCCTCCCTTTCTCCCTTTCCCTGCCCCCTTCCCCTTCCCTTTCCCTTTCCCCTGGGGGGCTCAGAAGTTGCAGGGAGGTCAGCAAACACCATTTGAAGTATTTCAAACCACCTCCCCACAGCTACCCCTCAAGTCCCTGAGAAGCATTTGCAGGATAGAACCCGCCTCCTCCCATCGCCCCCTTTTTGGTGATTGAAGATTCTTAGAGGAAGACACAGAGGGCAAAGCTTCCCTCCTCTTCTCTCTCTTTTCTCCCTTCTGCACGCCTGCCCTCCCCCTTTCCCAATCCGAATGGAATGAGCAATTCTGGAAGCGTCCAGAAGGGCCTGGAGAAAGCCCCACTGGTGCCTGGGTGCTGGGGAAGGGTTGTGTGTGTTTGTTTATTGTGCTGGCGTCGGTCTTGTTGTGGATGGCCACATGGGTCTGCTTAAGCGGGGAAGCACATTTGTTGTGTTTGTGTTGTACTACCAGAACCAGTGGCCGTACAACCCGACACAGACACACGCAGAAAGCAAATGACTCTGCTAACACAGACCAGAGGACAATGCTGAAAATAGCACCTTCTCTCTCTATCTCATAAGAGAGAGAGAGAGAGAGAGAGAGAGAGAGAGAGAGAGAGAGAGAGAGAGAAGAGAGAAATTCCCAGCATGTGAGTTCAGAGAAGTTGCTGTTAGGTCCACATATGACCTCCCACTACTTTCCTAACACTCCTGCTTAATACTTCAAGTCAAGATCAAGAGACCTGTGGGGGTTTGGAAGTGCTGGGAGCAGCTGAAGACTTGGGCTGGTTGTGAAGAGAAACTCTCCTTTGTTTCTCCTGCTGCCCAGAGACCAAATGGGGGCATGTGTTTGGAAGATGCCCAAGTTCAGAAGCAGCAGGCAGGAGGGGAGGCAGGGGCTGGGGCTGGACTTGGTGTCAGGATTCTTCTTCTTTTCTGTCCAGTAGATTGGAAGTTGTCAGCATGAGTTCGCCAGCCGGTGTCATTGTGGGAAAAGGAGGGAAATTCGAATAGTTCTCCAGTTCTCAAATCTGAGCTGAGGAGTAGCCCATAGAAAGAAAGGACATAGACACCCTAATGGAGGCCAGTGCCTTTGATAGGGCCTCTTCCTTCAACCGGGAAAGATCACGCATATTATGGAGCTGGCCTAGGTGACTTACCAACATGCTTGTCTGGTGCACATGACTTTGCTATTTTTACATATCTCATCACAATTTAAACTCCTGTTACGTGGAAGTAGAAGTGTGTGTATTGAGCGTGGTATCATAGGGTTAACATGGTCCGTGGACTGGGGGGTTGAACATTGATAGAAAGATCATTATGTTCTTTAATAAATCCATATAGCACTGAAACCTTCATGCATAGTATATACCGAAACCTGCTAGTCTTCTTTTAGGGGAGTAAAGGGACTTTCTGATGGGTGGGGTTGTGCTTTTATGAAATAGAGCCCATCCATCGATTAGGTCCCCAGGTGCGTGCCCCTCAATTTATTCTGTACTGTTTTTTCAAGAAATTAAAAGGTTAGCATGAGAAGGCTATGTTCTCATTTTCCAACCCAGCACCACTTATTACTTACTGCACCAGGATTTCGATACGAAGTGATTGTCAAGATAGTTTTTCACTTTGAGTTCTGAACTTAAATCAGCATGAGAATGGTAATGGCGGGGACAGCAGCCATGCAGACAGCTGAAGGGCTGTGAGGGGCAGTGCTGCTGAGAACATTTCGGGCTGTTCTCAGCTGCCTTGTTTATGGGGACATTTTCAGTTGCAGGTAGCATTTTAGCAAGAGCCTGTCACAGGTAATGGGCTGATGTTGGAAAAAGAGCCTTAGGGGTCTCTTGTTTCTCCTTCACAGACATTCCGCGCACCTTAGCTAAACACTCAGGGCAGAACTTTCGTGATGCCTCACGACATTTCACATCTAGACAAATCCCCAGATCAGTGTGTCACAGGAAAGGGGCTCAATTTATGAGCTTCTCCTTTTGTTTACAGATGTATCGATACAAGTAGATTAGTCTTGTTTTATTATTATTATTCTTTTAATACACTTTTAAAATTGATTTCAGAGAGTGAGAGGGAGAGAGAGATAGAAACATCAGTGATGAGAGAGAATCATTGATCGACTGCCTCTTGCACACCTCCTACTGGGGATTGAGCCTGCTACCCAGGCATGTGCCCTGACCAGGAATTGAATCGTGACCTCCTGGTTCACAGATCAATGCTCAACCACTGAGCCACGCCAACCGGGCCTATCAGTCTTATTTCTTAAAATATGAAA
The DNA here is from genome assembly GCF_000327345.1 of Myotis davidii. Taxonomy (NCBI): domain Eukaryota; kingdom Metazoa; phylum Chordata; class Mammalia; order Chiroptera; family Vespertilionidae; genus Myotis; species Myotis davidii. The sequence continues at coordinate 5,358,333 of NW_006289087.1, forward strand.
TAGCTTTATAAATATTCTGGTGACACCTCCGATAGGTGTGTCACGCCTCTCTTATTTATTTTCCAGAGTCTCTTGGCACCCCACCAGGGACTCCGCATGGAGAATCAGAGCGTTGCAGTCCCTCACTAAAGCAAGGGGTTCTCAAAGTGTGGGCTCCGGACCAGCAGCACTCGCTTCCTCAGGGAACTGGCAGGGGGTGTCAATCCTCACCTCCAGGCCTCCTGAATCATGAACTCCGAGGGCAGGGTGAGGCTGAGAAACTGCTCCACCCAGTCCTCCAGACCTGCCCACACTCATTAGGGAAGCACCGTATCAGGGGAACAGTAACAGGACTATGACACAGATCAACAGGGGTATCTACGGAGAAACATCAGTGATGAGAGAGAATCATTGATCGACTGCCTCTTGCACACCTCCTACTGGGGATTGAGCCTGCTACCCAGGCATGTGCCCTGACCAGGAATTGAATCGTGACCTCCTGGTTCACAGATCAATGCTCAACCACTGAGCCACGCCAACCGGGCTTGTTTTATTATTTTTTAATGTCTTGTGTGTTTGGCTGTGTTAAATGCAAACAAGTTATATTTGAGGAAGTTCAAGTTTGCCTTCCTGATTGACCTATGAAATTGGTTTCAATTTGACATGGAAAATCTCATTATCCTGGCAGAGGGATTTATGATAGAACAGAGGAATTCTGTCTTTGTCTCAGCATGGTTGGGACACTGCGGAAGGAGAAAGAGTTAGAGGGAAAATGCCAAGAGCCAGGTTAATGAAGAAAAACACTGGTGAGATACTTCTGAATAATACATAGACAATGTGATGGTCAACCACAAGATAAAATTTTTATACAGGACTTTTATGGCTTTAAACAGGCTGCATTGTAAACTAAGCTGACTACTCTATTGAGTCATTTATAGTTTTCAATTATTTAACATTTCTGGCTAACTTATCTTCCGTGGTCGTCTTCTGTACCCATCAGAAATACAGATGGTAGTCATTGCTTGTTGTTAGTGTAGGGACTTGGCAATGGAGCTGGGTTGAGTTCTAACTTCTCGCAACAACAGTTACCAAGAAGGCACAAAGGGGAACGAATGTTATGGAAACAGTTGGAACCCTGTAAAGTGGAGATCCCTCCCGCATCCACAGTGCCTAACACAGTCTTAGTAAGCTCGCTAAGAAACACTGGCGGTACCTGCCTTCTAGGAACTGTGCATCTGGAAAGTCTCTCCCTCCATTTCAGTGCAGGTCTTTGTTTTCTCCGGGCAGCAGTTGGTGACGCTTTCCATGGAATCACTGCTATGAGAAAACCAACTGAAAACTTCTGTAGGAACATTAGAACCTGTCATTTGGAAGTAATGATGGACCTCATTTTGCAATACTGTGATCTTTGTTTTATTCACTTAAAATTTTTGTGTAAAGTTAAAATAATGTCCGGGGGCCTCTGGAGCCAACAAAGACATTTTCTCTTGTCACTTTGCTATTTTTTAAAGCTGTGGGCTAATTCAGCTTTGTGTCTTTTTAAATTTATTTTTTATTGATTTCAGAGAGAGGAAAGAAGAGGGAGAGAGAGAGATAGAAACATCAATGATGAGAGAGGATCATTGATTGGCTGCCTCCTGCACGCCCCCTACTGGGGATCAAGCCCACAACCCAGGCATATGCCCTTACTGGAATCGAACTGTCCTTCTGGTTATAGGTCCACGCTTAACCACTGAGCCATGCAGGCCGGACTGTGCATCTATTTGTAGGTTAGCATCGCCACACCAATAGGGCCCTAGGACTAAGAGCAGGAAACTATGAAGAAGATCTAAATGCCCCTCACCCTCTCATGCTAGCAGTTGGGGGTGGGGCACTGTAGGAAAGTTGAAGGATCTTTCTCTGGAATCATCTTTTTTGATGATTTGGAACCTAATTTATGCATTTTGTTTTGTAATCAGTGGTGGTGGTGGTCAGAAGCTGTGGGGCTTTCTTTTTCGTGGAAATTAAATACCATGAATTTACTCAACAATGATGATTTCCAATGGGAAAGGTTACTACCCCCATAGCTCCATTGCCTTGGGTGTAAATCCCACCTCCCATCCCCAGGAATGTCTACCATGCACAGATAGCCAATAGTGTATTTATGCCACTGTGATCAATAATTCTTGCAGAAGAAGCAGCGGTAGTTTTAAATCAGGCCTCTGTTTATATTTCTATTATGAAGGTTACTTTGTTCATTTAAACAAGGGGATGGCCATAGTTACCACAAAAGAGGGTTGGATGCATGTGGAATCCCTGTGATAAAATGTAAGATACTGGAGATTCAAAGATACTTTATTCACTTATGAACACTTACGGCTGTTTCAGATGGTGCAGCTGCTAAAATAAACTACCTGGTAGAACTCAATACAGGATGCTGATGAATAAATGTGCTTTTTTTACTTCCCTTCTACAAAAGAATTTTTTTAAGTTAGCAAATATTCGCATCTGACATGGTAATTTTTCACTGTTTTGAAGATTCAATTTCTGGAGGCTAACTTGACATGAAGCATGGCAAAACTTTTGTATTCCTACATTGAAAGTTACTTATGTGGGTGATAAACAGTGTTCACAGATATCTGTGTTACCAGGGTGGCCCATTTAAATTTGATCTCACTCGAAGATATATTATATTAATAAGGCTGATTTTATGACCAATATAATTTATATTCACAAATACCTATTTTTATTAGCACAAGTAGAGATTGTGAAGCAAATTTCCATATATGTTAAATACTAAGAGCAAGAATAACTAACATTCATATAGTGTGTTACACTTTATAAGCATACATTACCCATAAACTGTTCTTTAGAAGAATATTTATTGCACTTTCTTACTCAAGAAGGCACTCTGTTTTTACACTATAAACATCTTATGAAAATAGATTCTTTTATTAGTTTCCTTCCTCTCTTCCTTTCTCTCTCCTTCTCTCCCTTCCTTCCTTTCTTCTTTTTTCCTCTCTTAATGGGAAAACAGCCAGTGATATGTGTGTGTGTGTGTGTGTGTGTAACATGTGTAATTGCCTATCACACATTTCTATTAGAAAAGGAGCTGTAACAAGCAATCCAGCATGATTTTGGGGATATATATCCTGCCTACCAGTGCTCTTGAGGAAAATGTAAGGTTGCAGAAATCATTTCATGCCCTGTATGTTTCCAAACATAAATCAGGAAAATTGTTAGCAAGTTATAGCTCTTCTTAGAGACGGTGACTATAGTGCTATAGTAAACACAGGCTATATATTTTTCCAAGTTATTATGTGTGGAAAGAAATCCAAAGTTGGCTCTTTAGAGGAACCGTTTAATTCAGTTATCAGAAATTCATTTTCTATTTAGTATGAACATTTATTTCCAAGGGTTGTAGAAATGGGACATAATAGCTGATGATCCTTTAGATCCATCACCTTCAGAGTTAGAAACCTGCTCGTTTTAGCTAATGTGTGAACTACTGAACATCCGTCTTCAGTTAAGAACAAGTCAGAACGGTCCGAGGTAGAGTTGATAGTCTGATCTTTTACCCTCTTCAGCACAGAGCAGCGAAGCTTTGCCTCTGTCTCTTCATTTCTAAAAGGTAGGAGTTTGAGTTGGTGGTCTCCAACGCACTTCGCCCTTGAATTAAAGAATTGATTAATAATGAATGAACCAGTGAATTACATTCCTGTTTATTTCTATTCTGTAAACAGATTGCTGACTAAAGTATGACCTTATGCCATGGCCAGAAATACTAGTGTGTGGAGTAGTAATTGAGCTCAGGTTTAGTGCCTTGAAACAAAAGCTTTATGAAATTTTGACACTCAAATTTCATTAAAATATTTCATTTGCAGGTCAATGATTAGATATTCAAAAAACACTTTTTCTACAGAAGATAATCTTAAAATGCTGATTACTAGGTTAGGCCATAAAATCTATGTTACTTTTGTTAGAGTGAAATATTATATATCAGTGATGAAAAAATGTGAAAAGCAGTTCTGCTATGATACAAGCGATAAACATAACAAAAAGGGAATAGAATTGAATGTCAGTTTATCACTTATCTAGAAACCAGAGGGTTGAGGTTTAAGAGAACGCCCATATAACTGCAAGTTAAAAAGATGGATTACAACCATTGCAGAGTCTCTGAGGGGGATTTTAAGAAACTTTTGGGATTTTTAGCAGTTGGTTACAAAATTGTTGTCTTCCTCTGCCCCTCTTCCCTCCCCCCTGGAATAGTGTAACATTAGCACTCTTTCTAAGATTGTTACCTGTGATGATACTTGTTTTTTGACACCCAAATGCCTTGAAGAGCAGGAGAGCGAGGGAGAATGGAGAGGAAAATTATTCTCTGAAGTAATTGTCTAAGATGTGAGAGAAGAAAAGGTGGAAGGTGGTTGAAGGTAGAGGACAGAGGCATATCTGTGTGTGTGTGTGTGTAAGATAGTCTGGTCTGCATTTAACTGATCTGTGGGAGGAGAAACCATAAGGAAAAAAGGGCAGTGAATGGCTGCACATTCCACTGTATTAGTGACGTGGAAAAGCTTTCGGGATTGGAGTTAGAGCATCCATTTTGAAATTTGTGCTAGGCCACTTATTGCCTGTGTGATCTTGTAAAGTTATTAAATCCTCTGAATTGGTTTTATCTGTAAAAAGTTGAATAATAAAAGCATCTGCTTCCAAGATGGTTGTGGGAGTGGAGTGAGATCTATGGGTATAAAAGTGCGTGGAAACTATTTTTATAGGGGTGGGCAAAGGTAGGTTTACAGTTCATATGGAAAGACATAATACAATAATTAATAAATAGTAACTCAAAAATAAACTCTGTTTCACAACTGTAAACCTACTTGTAGTTGAAGGTGGTAAGGAAAAGTCATTGGGTCAACCAGTTCTCCATGCTGACCAAGTCTTAGGCCATTTGTTTTCACTCCAGACTGGTCTTTGATAGGCCTGTTTCCTGTGCACTGTGGCCCAAGAACTGTGCTAGATACTTTACATATTACTTTATTTAGGGAGGAAGCAGGAAATAGTATGCAGCTGGCCACTTAAATGCAGCAAGCCTGATAATTCTACCCTAAGTGATGCCAAGATGTGAGGAGCATGTTCAGTTTCCTTTACAGATGGCCACAGCTTGTCTAAATGAACATGTGAATGACTGAAAACAAAAACGATATATTGAATAATTGTTTTCTTTGTCTCAAACATGACCTGTCCCTTGCACTTCTGCATTGGCATTGATATTCATCTAAATTTCCTGCATTTTTGTTAAGGCTGAAGGAATCATTATTTGGCAGTAAATCCTCATATTTAATAATAAAAATTCCATTTAAACAAAGATTTCCAGGATATATCAGCACTAATTAATGTAATATATGAGCTGAACTCCAAGTTCTAGATTCTAGACTGATCTCTTTCTAGAATATTTTCTTGTTTTTAATGTCTGATTCACTGATAAATATCTAGCCAATTCTTCCATTGGAAATGGATTACATTTCAAAGCATAAAATGAAGCAGTAGGCCAACAATTAGTCAAGACATTTGGGCTGTGTGTACAGACAATATATCTTCAAAAGGCAAATCCAAAAATCTGCTTAGATCCTCCCTCAGAGTGGCCATGTGTTAAGTATTTGAATGGGATGAGACAAGGCAATTGAAAGCATTTAGTGCTTCATGAAAGAGACTACACAAGTTCCGGGAGGCAAGGAGGAATGACTTCCCATGTGGCCACGTGCTTGAGAGGAGTGGCCGTGTCTCACATGACTTTGTGCCCCCTCCACTGTGTCTGGCACTGTGCCCGATTCCTAGAGGAGGCTCAGTAATGTTTTTTAAATGCATGGATCCCAGGCACCGTGGCCAGCCCCTGACTTATGTGAGTGTGTGATTCCTTAAATCTTCACAGCAATCCTGTATGGTAGCTGCAATGTCACCATCTCATAGATGAGGAAACAGAAGTTTGGAGCTTTGAGGCAACTCCCAACCTCACGCAGGTAGAAAGTAGTGGGGCCAGGATGGGAAGCTAAACCCATTTGGCACCAGAGCCCAGTCTTCTCATCATGTTCTGTGAGCTCCTGGATGTCAGGGGTTATGGTTACTTCCAAGGTGAGCCAAGGCCTTCCTGGGATAATTCCCTGCTGCGCAGGCAGCTCCTGGGCTGGCGTTCAGAGAAGTGGAAGCACACGGCCCTGTGCTGCCTGCCACGTTGAACGTGGCCTTTTGTTAAACTGTCAGTTCTGATTTCTGCCCTTTGAGGTGAAACGCACCATCGTGGGGAAAATACCATATAATAGACTATCACCTGGACTTGTCGTTGGGATGGAAGGAAGAGGAAGGGCAGGGAGGAACACGGAGAATCAAGTGACTGTGCCATGACAGGGATCGAGTTTGCTATGGCAACCAATCGTCCCCGCCCCCTCTGTATCTTACGGTCTCTTAACTTTCCCTTTTAGAATTGGCAAGGTCTAGAATTTTCCTTCTCCCCCATATTAAGGGTGGTAAAGAGGGTGATTCCACTACTGAACATCCTATACCATGTCCTGTATGTATGGCTGCTCCTAGTATCTCCAGAGTCTTGGGATCCTAGTAGGTTCTACTAGTGAAGTTCATAAAGACTAATAAGAAAATGGCCCCCAACCAACCAAACAGTCACGTTCAAAGTCCAGCCTCTAAATTTGGAAGCAGCATACAGGTACCACCCAACTGGTGTGACTTCGTGGTTAAGCGCTGACCTATGAACTAGGAAGTCACGTTCTATTGGCTCTCAGGGCACATGCCTGGGTTGGGGGCTGGATCCCCAGTGTGGGGCGTGCAGGAAGCAGCTGATCAATGATTCTCCCTCATCATTGATGTTTCTATCTCTTTCTCTCCCCCTCTCTCTTCCTCAATAAAAATATATTAAAAAGAAAAGAACTAGGTACCACATTACCCCTCCCTAAATTATTTTTTCCTCGATGTATTTGTAAGGAATGTCAGGGGAGTCATAAATACTCAACACAGGATTAGTAACATGTGGATTTGAGGGTTTATAGACGAAAGAGAGAGAAATACGTTTTAGAAATGGGGACTCAGTTCTCAAATCCCATGAAGATAGAGCCCGTGGGAGGTCAGGATGGCAGAGGTCAGGGCTGCATGTGAGGAAAGTCCAGGGAATAAGCACAGCGTCATCAGAGGCCTGTGGGTGGGTAGCTGTGTTTGGTTTCCCAGGGAGCGCGCTGGAGGTGAGACCTGGTGGGGACACATCCCCCCTCCCCCCGCCCGGTGGTGGAGGCTGCCCGGGTGAATTGTGTGAAGTTGTCAAAGGTTGCTCTGCTCTCCAGCACTTGGCACCGGCCCCGCTGAAATGTGATGCCATTGGTTTTCAGTAAAGGTTCCTTTCTGCAGGGCTGCAAACACGGATCAGCTGCTCCCGTGTACACACAACCCGGGAGCAGACCAACCGGCACATTCCCAGCAGCCTCCTGCACCCCGAGACTGTCCAAGACCTCCTCTGCACGCAGGAACTTTCCTTCTCGGTTGTCAGATGTAGCACCATGCTCCTGTCATCAGATCCCAGCTAGGCTCCTGGCTGCACGGGAGAGAGGCTTCCTTAAGACATTTGTCCTTGAAACTGCACCAAACTCTTGGAAGAACCCAGAACGTGTGAGTATGTGCGATTTAGGCAATAGTGCAGGGCTGAGCTGCAATCAACCCTTATACAATATCCGATTAGCAGAGCAGGAGGGCTTTCTCCGACGTTACGTTACATTCATTTTCAAGTCGTTCTGAGGAAACAAATCAATTGTAGCTTCTGATACAGTGACTTTGCAGTAGATGGGGTTGTAGTGTGTTAGCTTTAACTATTTGCTGTTCTTACTTGGCATTGCAGTGTGACTTGGGGGACGATTATTGTGGGGGCAGTAAACTATACAACTTCTCCATGTTTATTAGGGATGATAAGTGTCAGTCATGTCCATCTCCAGAAACAAGTTTGCTTTGGGGGAATGTTTGTAAAGAATTAACCACAGAGATTCACGGGCAATTGAAGGAATTTGTACTGCCCTTGCTCCGAATAAAACATATTAGATTGCAGTTTTAATTTACTCAGAAAGAGTACATTAAATTCCACTGAGATTTTTGTTTTAATTGATCCCTACCCAGAGCTGTCTGTCTGGTGTTTGGCTGTCTTGCATGCCTCTGTGTGAGCTCCTTGCTGGGATTGCAGTCTGGTTAAACCTGTATGTAGGTGCTCTCTCGGTCCTCAGAACACTCAGGTGTGATAAACGCTCACAAAATGTGGGTGGGTGTGTTTGAAAGGGTGGTCTTCACACCCTTGAAGGCTGTTTAGATGCACCATGTGAACGGCTGTCAGATGTTGACCACAGACTGACTATTTCGAGACGCTCAGTCCAGTCTCAGCTTGTCCACTTTGGGAACTCCAACCCAGAAAAGCCCATGCCCCCTTTCTATCAATTTTTCATATGCGCCAATACCTACGTCCAGAAGATTAATTTCTCTCAGATTAGCCTGATTGATAGCTGGGCTGTGGTTTTCTAAGAGCTTGCTCCCTGTAACCCGGAGCAGAGCTGCATTCCATTTACCTAGTGAGTGTGAACACGGGTAACCATGGATCCAGCCACCACTAACCGCCCATGCAGCGACTCGTTGTAAACAATACAAATGAGCCCGGAGAGCAGAGGCAACCAGACATGAAATGATTTTAATAGAAATTACGGTAAAAGGTCATGTGATGTGGTAGCAGCTTCTGTTCAGTTTTAAAGGGAAAGTCTTACTTTTCTATATGCCCCCCCACTCCCACCCAACACATACCCATCTGCCACCAACCGAAGTTGCTAGATCTGCAAAGTTGGCCGTTCCCACTCTCTGCTCCCATGGAGAAGGGTGGGCAACGGGAGATTCTGGGCAAAGTGTGGGGACTTGTGGATTTTCACAGTAAGTGCCTTTATTTTAGAAACAGAAAGGGAATCCGGGGACGCCAGGGCTTCCTTCCTGGAAGGTTCTGCTGACTGTGGGCTAGTGGTCCTCTTGCTTTGAAGGAAGAGGAATAGGTAATTTCGCCCCTTAGTTTTTATGTATTTAACTGTCCTTTCTCACCCTTTTGAAATCTCTGAGGACTTGAATCTCAGTCTTTCTGAAAACTGTTATTCGCTTTCCAAGCAACTTCTGCAATATGGTAATGCAGTATGGTAATGAGCACCCAACCGGACCGTTTTCATCCACGCAGACCTTGGCTGCTCTGCACGGACCAGGCCTTCCCACACCGTGCGCCTTTCCCTGGGAGAGATGGTGTCTGCCTGCGTGTGGATATGACTGTGCTCTTAAATGTGCCTTCAGCTGAGACATTTGAACAATTTGTATTAAGTGCTCACCTTGTGGTTTGCTGGGTAGTGACACCAGCTTTGTTTAGTAAAAGGAAACGAGGGAAGAAACCCCAGCCATCAAACTGAGGAGGCAGGGGACCTAAAAAGCCGGCTTTGGAGGGTGGGCCTGACTGGTACTCAGCGTGCAGGAGCGAAGGGCTCAGATTCACGGTCTCCGGTCTCCGACAGCCACAGGCCCTGGGAGCAGAGGTCTGGCTGACGGTGTTGTGTCTCAAGGTGAAAAAGACCTGAACGGCTCTCCTGAGCCGTACCTCCTCCTGCACAGCACGTGATACCAATGAGCGTGTCAGCGTGGAGCAAAAGGGAATGACGTGTTCATGTTTACCTCCTGTCAAACTTTCAGATATTTCTCAAAAGATGCATAATTATACATGTATAGATAACATACTGAAGAATCGGATCTCAGGTATTTATTTTTCTATCAATACTGCCACTACGATAAATTCAATCAGCACATGAAAAAAGCATGAGGGTTATAATTGAGAAGCTCAGTAGGTGTAAGAGTATCTCCCTTCCCCCTTCCCCATATGTACTTAGGACGTGTTTCTAGCAAATTCTGTTGGATTTTTTGTTTGTTTTAAATATATTTTTATTGATGTCAGAGAGGAAGGGCGAGTGAGTGAGAGGTATAAACATCAATGATGAGAGAGAATCATTGATCAGCTACCTTTACACTGGGGATAGAGCCTGCAACTTGGGCATGTGCCCTGACCGGGAATTGAACTGTGACCTCCTGGTTCTTAGGTTGATGCTCAACCACTGATCCACACTGGCCAGGCTCTAGCAAACTCTTTGTTTAGACCTATAAGTCTTAACATAGTACTATGGTAAAACCTTTTTTTAATTATTAAGCTTTTTTAGATGTTGGCATGCCTGACTCAGCCAGGCTCTAGCAAACTCTTTGTTTAGACCTGTAAGTCTTAAAATAGTACTTATGGTAAAACCTTTTTTTTTTTTTTAAATTAAGCTTTTTTAGATGTTGGCATGCCTGACTCCATACTTAGACTGAAGAATGCTTCACAATGTCATGGTTAGCTAGGGCCTCCTGGTTTGTTTTCTGTTTAGAGAATATCTTGACTCATCAAAAAGAAACAGAAAAAGAAGCTCCAATAATTCATGTTGGGGGCGTGTGGGGGGAGAAGTACTTTGAAGGCAATGTGGGAATACAAAGTTTAAGTGAGGATTTGGGTAAATTATAATAAAACTTATTGATTTTACTCTCCCTGGCTTTGCTTCTCCAAGGTGAAGAACAGGAGTGGTGTTAGCCTCCGGATGGTTAGGAGCGCATTCTTTGGAGTCAGACATGGGTTGGAGTCTTTGCTCTGGACCTCACTGTGCGTGGGATTGTGAGCAAAGTGACTTCACCTCTCTGAGCTTCCAAACCCTCATCTGCAGATTGAGGAGGCAGGGCACCCCAGTGGGCAGGTGAAAGGGTTAAATGAGATAATGTCTGGCATTTCATAAGTACTTAATAAACTGTTGCTACTTTCACTGTTAGTTTTAAAAGGCATTAAGGGTGAGTTCGTTAAATGTTTGACCAAACAGAGCAGGCTGATTTTTAAGCTGATCATTTTGTATGGCCCGAGAATGATGTTATAAATATCCACATGGCCCTTGGCAGAAAAAAGGTTCCCCATTCCTGTCGAGGGTGTTGAGGCAACATGCACAGTTTATCCTATTGCCTGAGTGGACAGCAGGAGGACATTTAAAGGCATAAGAAATTCATAATTACATGTATCCTAAAAGCCTAAAAACAGTGGGTACCAGTTGTTCTCAAAGATAATGGTATATACTAAAGAGCGGTACCAATTAACAGGCAAGGAACATGGAGGTTGTATGCTACCAAGGAGACAGGTCTAGACAGGATTGTACGTACACACACACACACACACACACACACACACATGTGCTGTGACCTTTGACCTCTGATTCTCTTTCCTTCTTTCCCCTCTTACTTCCCTTCTTCCTTCTGTCCCTCCCTGTCTTTCCTCCCCCTTTTCTTTCTTCCTTTTGTCCTTCTGCCTCTTATACATTCTCTCAGCCACATAGCATTTCCTTTATCCTTTGTGAATCTAAAAAGTTCAGAGAAGAGAGAAAGCGGGACCTGAGACCCACGGTCTTTTTATGTTGCTCCGGTTTTATAAAAGGCAACTTTAAGAGGAGTCAGAAAACTCTGTTTTTCTTTCTGCTGCTATTGAACTGGAGAGGCACCTCTGAAGAGACCCGTACACCCCAGGGAAGCCCTGCTCACTAACTATTTGTTGATTCATTGATTAACCTGCAGGAAGGGAAGGGGCCTCACCCATGGAGACTCCCTTAGTAGTGAGAGCTTTGAAACCCCAGCTACACTGAGCAGTAGGGATGGCTTCTCGGTGACCTCCCAACAACTAATCTCCTTTAAGAACTGAATCAAAGCAGTGAAGGGGTTTTGTCAGATGGATTTTTGCCTACAGTTGGGTTTTTGGCAGTTGTGTGTGGAAGGCAACACATTCTTCACAAGGGTAGGAATCTTTTTCCAGAAAGGAATGAAGACGAGATGCCAGCAGTTATCTCTGGAGAGGGACCCTTGTTTATCCCTGGGACCATTCAGGCGGGGACAGCTGCTAGGTGGATGACTTTCTCACACTTCGCAGCCAATCTGCCTAACCACCCTTGTCTGGTGGTCTGGCCAGTAAGCACACACATGTGGTGGGCTCTTCCTTACAGTCTTCTCTCCCAAGGGCAGAGAAAAAGTCTGTGATTAGAATTGATATCATGTGAATGACAATGGTATCTGTGATTATTTTTAATTATTTTTTTCCCCATCCTTCTACTCCCTTCCCCTTTAGCAGCCATCAGCTAAACCGCCTCCATATCTATGGGTCTTTTACTATTTTGTTTTGCTTATTCACTAGTTTTGCTTTTCTTATATGTGGAATCATACTGTGTTTGTCTTTCTCTGCCTGACTTATCTCACTTAGCATCGTACCCTGTAGGTTCATCCATGTTGTTGCAAATGGCAAGATTTCATCCTTTTTATATGGCTCAGTAATATTACATTGTATATATGTTTTACTTCTTTATCTATTGGCACTTAGGTTGATTCCGTATCTTGGCCATTGCAAGTAATGGTATAATGAACGTAGGGGTGCATATGTCCTTTTTGAATGAGTGTTCTTGTTTTCTTTAGATAAATACCTAGAAGTGGAATTGCTGGGTCATGTGGCTGCTCTGTTTTAAAATTTTTGTGGAATTTCCATGCTATTCTCCACAGTGGCTGTACCAATTTACAATCCCACCACCAGGGCATGAGTGTTCCCTTTCCCCCACATCATCACCAGCACTTGTTGTTTGTTGATTTGTTGATGATAGCTATTCTAGCAGGTATGAGGTAATATCTCATTGTAGTTTTGATTTTCATTTCTCTGATGATTAGTGATGTTGATCATCTTTTCATATGTCTATTGATCATCTGTGTGTCCTCTTGGGAGAAACAATTATTCAGGTCCTCTGCCCATTTTTTTGCTTTGATACCTTTCTCTCTCTCTCTCTCTCTCTCTCTCTCTCTATTTCTCTCTCTCTCTCTCTGTTGTTTGAGTTCCTTATATAGTAATTTGGATATTAAGCTCTTACAGAATGTATCATTTGCAAATAGGTTCTCCCATTCAGTAGGTTGTCTAATCACTTTGTTGATGGTTTCCTTCTATGTGTAAAAACTTTTTAGTTTGATGTAGTTCCATTTGTTTATTTTGTTGGTTTGTTTCCCTTGCCCAAGGAGATGTATCCTAAAAGATATTGCTAAGAGTGATATCCAAGAGTTTACTGCCTGTGTTTTCTTCTGCAAGTTTTAAGGTTTCAGATCTTACGTTGGAGTTTTTAATCAATTTTGAGTTTATTTTTTATATGGTGTAAGAAAGTGGTCCAATTCCTTCCCTCTTTCCTCCCTTCCTTCCTTCCTTCCTTCCTTCCTTCCTTCCTTCCTTCCTTCCTTCCTCTCTTTTTTTTCCATGTGTCTGTCCAGTATTCCCAACACCACTTACTGAAGGTTTGTTGTGAAAATTAAGTAAGATTACATAGTCAGGAGAGAGAGAGATACGAGTAGATATGTGTCAGGTACACTGAGGCAACCTTGGAGGTGGGTGGTCTAGGATCACCATCTAATTTTAGACATCAGTTTGTCCAAGGCAACACAATGGGAGATAATGGATTTGGAGATTTACACTATGGTATTTTACCTTTAAATCCAGCACAGTGTCCTACCTACTACCCTAGGTTACCTTTTTGACCTGAAGACATAGACACATGGAGAGGACAGAGAACAAGTACTCTGAGATGGGGACAAATGAATTTAGAACCATATTTTTGCTTTTTCACTTGTCAACACTGGAGATTGCCTAAAGTCCTGTCGAGCTTTTGCAACTCTCAGCGCAAGTTAGATTAATCTATATGTAGGAGACTATAGGTGGTTAATATTTAATGCTTTTTATATAGAGTAGTTTTCACTTCTCTTATTGAATTGATTTTTAAAAAAATATTGAGCTAAATAAGTCATTTTCTTTCCAATTTTGTAGATGAAGAAACTGAGTAATGCATAGATGATACCCTTGTGATCATAGCCATTCATAGCATTTCTGAGAGTCATCCTCTGGTTTTTGGCCCTCCAGAGAAAGATTCTTGTCTGTGCTGTGAGGATGTCTTCCAACTGGTGTGGTTATTATGGAACCAACTTCTAAGAAGTTGGGGACACCCAGATGGAGGACACACCCCCCCGTGTATACAACGGGGGCCTTTCCGGGAAACAGAAATAGAGGATGATCGTCTTATGCAGGTGCTGCTCTTTTATATACATACTAGTGGCCCAGTGCATGAAATTCATGCAAGAGTAGGCCTTCCTTCCCCCAGCTGCCGGCACTGTCTTCCCTCTGGCACCCGGGACCCAGGCTTCCCTTGCAGCCCAGGCGTTGTCCAGAAGGTCTTCCGGAAGGACGTTCAGTCTAATTAGCATATTATTCTTTTATTATTATTATAGATATTTAGATTTTTGAGAGGAAGGGAGAGGGAGAGATAGAAATATCAATGATGAGAATGAACCATTGCCTGGTTACCTCCTGCACGCCTCTCACTGGGGATTGAGTCCACAACCTGGGCATGTGCCTTGACCAGGAATTGAACCGTGACCTCCTGAGGTTGACACTTAAGCACTGAGCCACGCAAGCCAGACTTGCCTTCAAGTCTTCAGTTCCAGCATCTGAGCTGTAAGGAATGATGTAAGGGCTAAGGTTTAGGACATTCTTGTTTCCCCAGGAATCCGGCCTGGGCACTGGAGAGAATCTTGTGCTCTCTGTGCTCTAGCTCCCTGGGGTCCACCAGATGCTGTGGGCTGCCCCAGATAGTTAGTTTCCCGCTGCTCCCACAATGTGTCCGACTGGCTCTCTGTCTGTTCAGCAGATGGAGTTCCCCTCCGAGAGGTGCTTTCTGCCCTCCTGTTTGCTTCCAAGATGTGGGGATGGGGAAGTACAGGGCACCAGGAGAAGAGGAGGGGCCAAACTGTTGTGTAAGAAGTGTGAGGCAGTCCAGGCAGAGTGGAAAGAGGGGCATGGGAAATCCTCATAAATTTCCAAGGTTAAGGCCAAGGTCAGACCACCTTAAATCCCTTTAAGCAGAATCCCTGAAGTTAGGCCACCAGGGAAAGGCCCTAAGTTCTTCTTGGGAAAATATACTCGGTAGCTGCCCAATTACCATTTTCCAGTGTTTACATGAAGGAGGCGGAGAGGGGAGATTGAAAGGAGGAAAATAGTGATGGGTGTCCACTTTGTCCTTTAGAGAAGGTCATGGAATCATGTGACCAGCTTTTGAAAAAAAGCCGCCTAAGAATAACTGTGCTTGTTGAAAAATCATTGTTCTCTTACCGCATCCACTGAAATAGCATGCAGAATGACTCCTTTCCACTGTTTCTCTAAATGTAGATATTTCTTCTAATAATACATGATATTTGTGTAGTGAAAATTTTTGAAGTCACAAATTATCATCTTCGTTTTACCTCTGAGTTCACTCAGCAAGATCAAGTGGCTTGTTCATGGTAGCGCAGCCTGTTCTAAAGAGAGCAGAAGGCTGGAAATTGGGGTTTTTGAATCTAGATCTGGACTGGTTCTGCCTGGTAGAGATCCCAGTGTTGGAAAAGGGTTGGCGCAGGGAGGATTAGAGACTGGGTGTAAAGGAAGTTAGGAGGGGGAAAAGGTGTTAGAAGAAACAATTTGGGATGTCATTTTTGTGTGTGTTGGGTGTGGTATCTGTGATTACAAGATGATGCAAAGATTCTGAATTTGTATTCAGCTGAGAAAAGGATGGAAAAGGGGTAGGGTAAGGGGAAGTGCCTCTCCCTACCCGGGCTTGAGGCTTCCCTCTCTTTCCGAGTTCAGGAAATGCAATCTCTGCTTCTCAGAAGATGGGATTGAGGCAGCTCTAAGCAAAAGGGGAATGGCCTTGTCCATGCAAGCCGAGTTCTGTGTTTGTCTGTAGTCCCCCCACTTTACCTCGTAAAAGAGGAGTAATCTCTGTCAGTCATATATATCATCTTAAAAGGGAAGGGGCGTGCCCTGGCTGGTGTGGCTCAGTTGTTTGGGCGGCATGCACTGATAGGTTGTGGTTAGATTCCTGGTCAGGGCACATGCCTGGGTTGTGGGCTTGATCCCAGCTAAGGGTCATGCAGGAGGCAGATGATCCATGTTTTTCTCTCTCTCCCTCTCCCTTCCTCTATCTTTAAAAAAAATTAGTAAAA
>NW_006289087.1:5374764-5377280 GCF_000327345.1 Myotis davidii
GTCTTTTCAAGCTATTACAAAAGCTTCCAAAGTACAGTATGTGCCTTGTAGAATGAACTCACTGCTGTCATATAGATGCCAGCTTTTTGCCCTCAAACCATCATTAACCAGTTGCAGCTACCAGCTAATATCTCAACATCATCTTTATAATATTAAACTATTAGTCCTCAGATAGAGAACAAATATGTTCAGTCAGGATGCGTGCTCAAATCAAAATGAACATGTACGCAAGAGCTCTACTCTGTATTTCTCTCCGTTGGATTATTTAATCATCAACTTACCTTAGTAAAGTTTCACTTTTAGAATCCTAAAAATTACAGGCAAATATGGCCTACATTCATTTGCTATGTCACACAGACACAGCACACAGCCAAGGTAAAAGATAGAGATGATCAATTCTTATGGATCTCATGGTGCCAAGCGTTTAAGGCTGTATTATAGGAACTTTGTAATTATTGTGGGTAATCTTGCAGAAAATTAAATGTGGAGTTTGCATATATGAGGAAGTTTGGACTACTTTGCTCACCATAGCTTGTTAGGACTAAGCACCTCACTGGCCCCGGCAGGCTTTGGGTCTCACTTCACTGCTAGCAATATGCTGTTGGCGGCATAAGTGAGATCTTTGGTGGCGGGGGCACACCACCTTATGTTGGAGCTGTATTTTAAAGAACCGTGCCTGTAGTTTATTTGCCTGTTTCAAGCAAACTCTAGATCAGTATTTCTCAGCTAAGAGTAAATTTGCCTCCCAGGAGACATTGGGCAAAGTTCAAAGACATATTTCATTATTACAACTAGATGCTACTGGCATCTGGTAAGTGGAGATCGGGGCTGCTGCTAAACATCCTAGGACTCATAGGGCAGCCCCTCACACTGCAGAGAATCGTCCAACCTGAAACATCAGCAGCATTGAGGTCAGGAAGCCTTGCTCTACACCCTTCCAGCGTTTGAAAGGTAAGAGACAAAGTAGTTGCTTCAATATTTTCAGACTTTTTTTTTAAATGGCTGATTTCATGATTAGAATTTTCCCAACGAGATGTAGAATAAAGCTGAAAAATACAAACGTGTCACATATTTGCTGTACACAGTATTTGGAATGTCATATGTGTTGTGGCTAACTGGGCTACCTATAACAATCGCCATCCCAACAATACCAATAGCTATGACGAACAGAGCCAAAGGGTCTGCCCATATACTGAGCTAATCCTCAGAGCAACGGCATTGTGATCCCATGGCCCTGTCCTTCAGTGCGGACTCTTCAGCCCGAGTCTGTATGATTAAGGGGCGCTCCTGGCAGCAAGTGTGAGGAACAGAGCAATGACCATATATATTTGGAAAGAGGAAGGCTTGCTTTTTCTAAATGCCCCTGGTTGCTGAAGCTTCTATTCTACGATGCTATTATCACTAAAGTGCTTCTCTGGGAAGCTAGGATTGCCATCATAAAGCAGGTTTATATTTGCTTATGGAGGGAGAAGTAGAAAAGGTTTGATAACTCCCCACTTGCCAGTTCTGTACCTGGTCTCGTGCCTGTCTGTCTTTTCCTCTCCAATAACCATTCTGACTGAACTGGCCTTCGGGTTCTGTGTGATAACAGAGAGTAAGTAGCCATTGCAGCTCAGCCTTGTAAAAACGAAGTGGTCGCTCACATGTGTAGCCGTCACCTTCTAGCTACCTGTCTTCTGTCCCATCTCCAGAGTGTACAGGGGACATGAAGCTCTCCCGTTAAAATGCCATCATGAGCCTAGCCAGTGTGGCTCAGTGGTTGAGCATCGACCTATGAACCAGGAGGTCATGGTTTGATTCCTGGTCAGGGCACATGCCCAGGTTGTGGGCTCGATCCCCAGTAGGGGATGTGCAGGAGGCAACCGATCAATGATTCTCTCTCATCATTGATGTTTCTATCTCTCTCTCCCTCTCCCTTCCTCTCTAAAATCAATTTAAAAAATATATTTAAAAAAAGGAAAAAAAGTCATCATTGGGGTGGGTTTGAGCCACTAACACCTCATGTATGAAAGAAAAATAGGTAAAATTTCTCTAGGCAAACCTCTTGGGAGATTCTTCAAGAACACATTTAACAAAGGAATTTTCCCTGGAAATGCCACATAGGAAGTCACACTCCCAGTGGGGATTGTGTGGGAAGGGGGAAGCTATCTACATTGGCTGCTTTCACACCCGCTGGGGGTTTTGAGTCCAAGGAATCAAGTTTGTCCTAGCTACACATCTCACCGTTGCCGAACTGGTCTATTGTATTAAACCTCAGTGGCCATCAAAAACCAGAAAGGAAAGCATCACAAATCACTAGAAATACATCAGCATTCTGAGCAGCAGAATTTATGGGGCACTAATGGATATCCTCGGCTATTTATCTTTCTAGTAGCAGTTGAAACACCTCTGCCTTTTTCTTACTGTAAAAGGCCTTTCCATCACGGAGCTACAGGGTTCTCAGCTGGGACTTGGGTTGGAGAAAAGGGGCCTTCTGGTCCCCGGGTTCTTTCATTTCTTGCTCTCTTTGCTTTTTG
>NW_006289087.1:5377339-5379570 GCF_000327345.1 Myotis davidii
AATAGAACATAAGAAGGATCTATTTAAGTTTGGGGAGTCTGTACAGAGATGGATGTGGTTGAGGGCGAGTGTGGGAGAGAAAGAAGCCCTACCCACGTATTCTCTTACCTCCTTCTGTTTCCTGGGACCGGAGCACTGATTCATTCACACCAGACTTCTCCGGGCCTAAGGGCCGATTCCTCCATGCAATGCAGATAAGCTATTTTGATCATCAACTTCCAGTGAAATTTATAAATTTATGCTGCCCAGCCTGTGTGGCTCAGTGGTTGAGTCCACCCATGAACCAGTTAAGTAGGGCACAGTTCGATTCCCAGTCAGGGTACACGCCCAAGTTGTGGGCTCCATCCCCAGAAGGAAGTGTGCAGGAGGCAGCTGATCAATGATACTCTCATCATTGGTGTTTCTTTCTCTCCCTGCCTCTCCTTTCCTCTTTGAAATCAATAAAAATACATTTTTTAAAAAAGAATGCCTATGCTTTGGAAGAAGGCTAATATTTTACATGTATTAGCTTCAGCCCTTCCCAAGCTCCTGGCCTCCCCTGCTCTTGTCCTCAGTGGAGGAAAGGCCTGACATGCAAGTATTCCACTGGGGGCTTTGTCTATTTCGTATATTTTACATCTCAGAGATTAAATGATGCAAAAACATAGAAAACATACAAAGCCCCACCTGTAATGGGTAAAGGGTTTGGTGGTGTCTGGGGTCACACTACTGTACGTACTACTAGAGACTTAAGAGACTTGACTTAGCACTTTGTAAAAACCGTAGCCCAAGGACTACCAATTTAGAAACCCCTTTGCGCTCATGGAAATTCAGAGGCCAGCCTCCAGCCCAGCGGTTTGGACAAGCACCTCTCGAGATTGGGATCCAGTAACCTGTATTTTTAGAAACACCTCATGTGACTTTCATAGACGGGATTCGGAGTTTGAAGAGCACTAGGTCAGCCAGTGTCTCTCTGGCTCCGTGATCCACTTCCTCCGGCACCGGCAGCAAGAAATCCGCAGGATCTTCGTCATAGCTCCTCTGGTCAAAGGTTCGTCTCACCCTGGCGGACGGAGTCTGTGTCTGAGTCTGTTCCCTCGCTCTCCCAGTTTACTAGCCGCAGTCCTTTTTATGGTAGACCCCACGTGGTTGAGTGACCTAAATGATGTGATAATGAGGCTGGACCAAAGGTCACAAGATTGTTAACATGTGTGAGGAGCTTGTAGGGCTTAGCCTATCAGGTGAGGGAAAGGTTAGCGCACCAACTGTATCCACACTTCAAAGCACGCAGCTAGTTTGCTGCACTAACTTAATTATCTGCGCTATTGATATCGTGGGCAGACATATCTAGAGCCCAGATCCAGTTACTTCTCAGTGGGAGGCAGCAGGAGGGGGCTCGTGCACTCGCCAACTTCCTAAAATGCTTTTGAGAGTCAGCTGGGCTGCGCAGTCCTCTCTTGCTCTCGGATTAAATATAAAAATAACTATGTAAAGCATATCATAGTTTTCCCTGTCTGCTGAAACTGCAATCTCCTGTGCTTTTTCTAGAACCCATTAAAGAGGGAGGACGTGAGGAGGGGTAACAGTGGGTAAAACCCCCAAGGCCCACGCTCGATAGTCTCACTGGGGGAGAAAAGAGCCGGCCACATGAGTACATGCTGGTTGCTTTCTGATTGGCGGAGTGTTGGTTAAATAGCAAGAGCCCTGTTTGTTCTCACTCTCATTGTTGTTCCAGCTCTCGGTGGCCACATTAACTTTCTTGACATCTTCACCGGAAGCCTGGAAGGGAAAGAAATACAACCCAAACCAGGGGATGTTTGCATTGCCAAGGCCATAAAAGGGTTGGATCTGAAGAAACATTTGAAACTATAGACTGAAGGAAGGTATTTGTCTCTACCTGGTTTCGGCTGACCCAAACCAGCCTGCCTTTTGTGGCCACGAAGACAGTAGCTGGTTTGCAAACACTTTCCAAAGGGGACTTCAGCCTCTGCTCTCCCTCTATGAGGGCTCCTGAGCGCGGATTTGCTCAGCCAGAGGCTGCTGTAGCTTTTCACCTTCTCATAGGGAGCATTTTTGCCCGCATGTGCCTGAGTGGTGGGCATTATTATTATTTTTAATTATTTTTAAAATTTCAATTACAGTTGACATACCATGTTATATTAGTGTCAGGTACACAACATATCACGTAAACACTGATATCACACATGAGGTGATCATCTCAATAAGTCTAATGCCCCCCCCCCCCCACCCCC
>NW_006289087.1:5379588-5420655 GCF_000327345.1 Myotis davidii
TTGACCATGTTACCTATTACATACTTGACATCCCCGTGGCTGTTTTTATAGCCAATTTGTACTTCTTAATCCCTCCCCCTTTTTCACCTTGTCCTCCTCCCCCAACCTGGCTCCCATCTGGAAACCATCAAAATGTTCTCTGTATCTATGAGTCTGTTTCTGTTTTGTTTGTCTGTTTGTTTTTTAGATTCCACATATAAGCAAAATAATAGAGTATTTGTCTTTCTGGGTCTTATGTGGCATAATACCCTCTAGGTCTATCCGTGTTGTTGCAAATGGCAAGATTTCATTGTTCTTGATGGCTGAGTCGTATTCCGTTGTATGTATGTACCACTTCTTCTTTAGCCATTCATCTATTGATGGGCACCTGAATTGTTTCCATATCTTGGCTGCTGTAAACAATGCTGCAGTGAACATAGGGGTGCTGATATCTTTTCCAATTAGTGTTTTGTATTTCTTCAGATAAATACCCCAAAGTGCTGGATCTCATGGTAGTTCTATTTTTAATTTTGGGGGGATCCTTCCTACTGTTTTCCACAGTGGCTTCACCAGTTTGCCATTGGTGAGCATTGTTTTGGAGCTCCTGATCTTTTGGCTTCCTACAAGTGGTGAGAAACAGGACCCCTCCTGGCACTGAAATTGAACGTGGGGCCCTGTTCTTTAACACCAAGACACAGCCTGCTGTTGAAAAGCTAGGATATTTAAAAGGCAGAGACCAGAGGAAACACTTTCATCTTTTTCACTCTTGTAACATCCCTCACACTGTATGCCACAGCCTTCAAAATATGGTCATTTTCACAATAAAAATGCTGTGGAGGGTGCCAGAGCGTCACACCAAACCAGCTATGGCATCCTGCATGACATTCCAAATATTAATACGAATAGAATTAATTCACACGCTGGGTGGGGGGGTGGGAGGGAAGGGGTCTCAGGAATCCATTTTAAGTTGGCGCTGAACTTGGGTCCCTCACACTGTATGCCACAGCCTTCAAAATACGGTCATTTTCACAATAAAAATGCTGTGGAGGGTACCAGAGCGTCACACCAAACCAGCTGTGGCATCCTGCATGACATTCCAAATATTAATACAAATAGAATTAATTCACACGCTGGGCAATGGCGGGGGGCTAGGGGGTTTCAGGAATCCATTTTAAGTTGGCGCTGAACTTGGGCTTGCGATTTCTCCGGGACTGCCCAGGTTGAAAATGTGTTCGCTGAACAGGGCAGGGTTGGACCACTCTCCATCTCCAAAGCCACTCAAACTAATTCATTAACTAGCATTTGGTTCTAACACGAAGCAAACCTAGGTTCCAGAGCAGGTGGCTGTTCCATGTCCTTGGATAGCAGTGAGGTTGTTAGGAAAGTTGTATTTGGGCCCCAGCCAGTTTGGCTCAGTGGGTAGAACGTTGGCCCACGGACTGAAGGGTCCTGAATTCAATTCCAGTCAAGGACATGTACCTCAGTTGCAGGCTCCATCACCATGCAGGAGGCAACCAATCAATGTCTCTCTCTCACACTGATCTTTCTCTCTCTCTGTCTCTCCCCTCCACTCTCTCTAAAAATCAATGGAAAAATACCCTCGGGTGAGGATTAACAAAACTAAACAAAACAAAAAGTTGTACCTGGCATATCACTCTTAATTTATTTTGCGGGGAAGAGCAAAGATGATGTATTTATCATCAGTGGATTATTTAATGACATAATTTCTTAGTTCATTAAGGATTCAGTCTAGGTCTTAAATTACATCTGGGTTGTAGACACAGCGAAGAGGATACTGACATTGTGCATCTTGCTTTCAATTGAGTTTAGGGCTAAAGTAAGACTTTCTGTGTCTTTCTGGTTCTCCCTGGCCCTGTCGTTCTATTTCTGCACAGTGAATTTAATAAAGAAACTATCTTGGAGTAATAATTCCAACAAGGCCTTGCCATTCCTTTGGGGGAAGAGGACTGACCTTTTCCTGTTTTTAATAAAAGCGCAGTGAATTTGGACTCGCCTTGTCTGCAGTCCAGTGCCACTGTCTCTTTATTTCATAGTTAAAGGTGGGCTGAGCCCATTCACTTCCTGTGAATTGGAAGGCTGAAAAGTCCTGGGGAAAATGCCTCTTATTTACAGGCATTTAGCTACTAGGATTTAAATGATCTCTGGTTTTTGTTGTTAGGTTTTGTTATTTACTTGTGATTTAATGGCCCGCCTATCTCTAAGAGAACTGGGAGAATCCAGCCGGCGTGACTCAGTGGTTGAGTGTTGGCCTAAACACCAGGAGGTCATGATTTGATTCCATGTCAGATCACATGCCCAGGTTGTGGGCTCCATCCCCAGTGTGGGGCATGCAGGAAGCAGCCAATCAATGATTCTTTCTCATCATTGATGTTTCTCTCCCTCTCTTTTCCTCTCTGAAATCAATAAAAATATATTTTAAAAAAAGACCTGGAGGTAGGGAAGTGTATGTTGGCTTGGGAAAACTGAAAGCATTTTGGGAGGACGGGAGCATCAGTTGAAGTCAGGAAAGGAGGCGGTGGTGACCTCATAAGAAGGGGCTTGTGTATTGTCTAAGGATTCCTAACCTACCCCGCGTGACCAAGAGGGCTTTGGTGGTTTGTAAGCCAGGCGGTGCCATAATCCAATTTCTGTGTTTAGAACATAATTCTGGCTCCCAGCTATGATGGCAATGCCTCTGAAATTGGAGAAGCAACCTTTTCCAAACCTTCCTCCATCAGGTACCTAGTTATATGAGCCCAGGACCACGAAATTCATCTAGATCATGCTTTACCGGGCGGCTCCCATTAATGTGTGACAATCAGGACCCGAGTTGGCACTGAGTTCTATAAATTCAGACTGGAAATGTAATTTCAGCTCTCACAAGGCCTGCATTGTTTCGGTGATATTATAATCAATGACTGTGGCTCCTTTGGAAACTCATAAAATGACCTCTTTTGACATTGATTTCTCATCTGTTTTTTTTCTTCTGACCTTTCTTCACCTCTTATGTCTATTTGCTAAGGCAAAGTATTTTATTGCCAGGCACCCTTATAATAACCACAGTAGCCATACATTTAGCTTTGTTCAGGTCACTACTGCCTAAATAGACGCTGTTGTGGCAAGATCTAGTCCTCTCAGAAGGAGACTGTTTTACTTGCATGAGAAGATAATAAAGTGTGCTATCGAGTTGCCTTCTTTTTTTAAAAAAAAATATATTTTTACTGATTTCAGAGAGGGAGGGAGAGGAAGAGAGAGAGAGAAATACCAATGATGAGAGAGAATCATTGATCAGCTGCCTCCTGCACGCCCCCTACCGGAGATCAAGCCTGCAACCTAAGCATGTGCCCTGACCAGGAATCAAACCATGACCTCCTGGTTCATAGGTCAACACTCAACCACTAAGCCATGCCAGCCGGGCTGAGTTGCTTTCTTTGCTTAGACTGGAGTTCAGGAGGATTGCCACAGGTATTTTGGCTTTTTGAGTAGAACCCGAGATTGAGAAAACCACAGAAATGATCGCAAATATGGTATCAAACCTCACATGGACCTTTCTAGACATATCCACATCTTGCTGAAAGCCCGCCAGGGGTTATAGAGGAAGTAAATGAAATGCGCATCTTCCTTAGCGGAGTGTGTGGTTTGTCTGGCCTTTGCTCTTCCCCACTGTGACCTTTGGAAAGAAAATGATCAATAACCTATTGGATCGGCTCTGGACTGGCTGCCGCGGTTCAGGAAGGGAAGCTGGAGGGATTTCGATGAAAGCACCTTAGATGGCAATGTGCAAACTCAGAATACTCGGGTTTTTTCAGTAGTTTCCAGAAGGTTCCTAAGCAGCTAATATATGATGGGCATCTGCTATCTTTGCCTAGCTCAACATTCCGGTGAGGATTTTTTTCCAAGAGCTCAAAACTGAACATGTCAGCAGTGAGCAGCCACCCAGCTTTGTAAAGAATGCCACGGCTGACAACCTCACAGCTGCCGAGGACTCGGCTGGGTCTCTCTTGTAAAACAGTGCCATGCACAAGAGGCTTGGTGTCATTGGGATACCACGGGGTTTCCAAATGGCTTTACTCCTGGAAAAATGTGCCAACCCTCCTTACCATGTTGCCCCATGTCTGGTGATTATAACCATGACAATAGCCAGCCCTTTGGTGGCTCTTGAAGGAACACGAGGACTTTTCTTTTGTCCTATGGGTGTAAAAATCAAACCAAAACAAACCAAAATAAAAACACTACCATATTTTAGGAACAAGACCATTACTTTATTTGTCATGCCAATCAAATTGTTTGGGATAAAGGAAATAATTTGGGGAACACATAAAATTTTTGTTTTAATATTTATTCTTAAATAATGACTAGAACAAGAATCACACATTTCTACACCATTTGAGGTGTCTTTTTGCAGCCACTTTAAGATATATGATTTTTTGAGGTTTTTTTTCATTTTTATTGTTTACACTCTTACAGATGTTCCCATCTCCACCCCCACCCAGCCACCACCCCTCACCCCGCTCTGGCTCACAGCACACCACTGTCCATGTCCATGGACCATGCATACACAGATGTATAATTTTGCAATGATTAAGGAAGAATGAAGGAAGGAAGTTGAAAAAAAGGTACCTCCAGGTCTCCATGTTCATCTGCAGGTGACCTGTGGATTTTCATCAGACTCCCATAGGGTGCAAGAGCCTCCTTAGTGGCTCAGGGTGATTAGTCTGTGGGCTCTGGCTGGAGGACACAAAATTCCCTAACCAACTGCCCCATATTGTCCCTGAGAAACCATCTCAGGAATGTCCTGCTGTCGTTAAGGATCAGGAGTGACCAGATTCCAGTCCTCACTACCCCTCACCCCAGTGAACAGGGTGGGAACTGTCCTCTCCTAAGACTGCTGCCTTGGTTACTGACGGCAGTTGTCCCATCTCCCAAGTCTAGAAACGCCAAGTTAAGGGGCGCTTAGGGTTTTTTGAAGGACTCTGGGATATTTAGCCAGAGATGTGTTTTTTTAAATATGTTTTTATTGATTTCTGAGAGGGAGAGAGATGGAAATAGCAATGATGAGAGAGAACCATGGATCGGCTGCCTCCTGCACACCCCTTACTGGGGATCAAGCCCGCAACCCGGGCATGTGCCCTTGACCAGAATTGAACCTGGGACCCTTCAGTCCACAGCTTGATGCTCTGCCCACTGAGCCAAACTGGCTAGGGCATCATAGATGTTACTAAATACCTTTCTGAACACACAGCTCTCTCTTAGATCATTTTATAAAGATGGGAAGTGAGACAGAGTAACGTGGGAGTGTGAAGGTAGTATATGGTTACTACTTAAGTGGTGACAAGGAATTCATTTGGAATAATTTACAGATGGAGATGCCTTTGATGTTGATGTGTTCAGTCACTATGAACTTGCCCCAGCTTTTGCTTCAGGGTTACCCAACATGCCTGAGGATATGTGCAGATTTGTCTTCTGAATGAAACCTTAAAGTCGGTCTGTCTTTAATTATCCCACTCCATTCAATAGCACCTCTTCAAAAGTTGGATAACCACATTCCTCATAGCTTTAAAATTCAGTCTCAGGCATAATCTCTGTTCGACATTCTTAGTATGTCTTCCTGTACACCTTGAAGTGAATCTAATGTGGTTCCCTCTTCAAAAATGCTTTCCCGACCCAGTCAGTGTGGCTCAGTGTTTGAGCATCAACCTGTGAACAAGGAGGTCACAGTTCGATTCCTAGTCAGGGAACATGCCTGAGTTGTGGGCTCGATCCCCAGTAAGGGGGTGTGCAAGAGGCAGCTGATCCATGATTCTCTATCATCATTGATGTTTCTATCTCTCCCTCTCCCTCTCCCTTTCTCTCAGAAATCAACAAAAAAATATATTAAAAAAAACCAAAACAAACAAAAAACATGCTTCCCTTGCTCTGGCCATTGTTATTTTCACAGGACATCTGAGCATTTTATTAACGGGAAATAGGACTCCTGGTGGGCTGAGCTACTTTTGTGAGTGCCACTCAGCTGTTTCCAAGTGTAGTCAGTGCATCATCCAGGTAAAATGCCCCTCAGGCCAACTCCTCTTCCATATGGCTCTTTTCTCTCTCACCTCGGCATCCAGAAAATGGCACAACGACTGTTCCAGAAACATCAGAAAAGGGTGGACTCTGCCAGTGGGCATGCATTGACTCATCATCGTCACTCCTTTAATTTGAGGCAGATGGAAAATTATTTGGAGGTTGCAGTAGCAGTAAAAATAATGTTGGCTTCCTCTCCGCTTTTGCCTGGAGAAACCCAAGAAGCCTGTTTCTTATAATTAGAAGGTGCGTGTGAACTTGGGCAGCAGCACCGAGTCAGCCATTGTAAGCCTGAGCTGGTTCACCTTTTAGAAGTGACAGGCGAAGAATCCGCCTAAGGTTGCCTGGAGCTTTCTTTAGGATAATATCCGAAGGGAAACCCTTGCAGGTTCAAGCCAAGAATTATCAAATGACCCAGTCTTTCCCTTTATCTAGTCCTTTCTCTCTCCGTCTCAGAACCACCTGAGAACTTGGAGCTGCTGACTTCAGCTTGTTGGCTGGTGTTGAGGTCTCAGATCTTGGATGTGAAATAGGAGGAAAAAAAGTCTCTCAAAAACCTTCCTCTCATGATTTCACTTTCCCCTTTGTCAGCCTATCTGCACACCTTAAAAAAATGCTCCTTCTACTTTGCACTCTGTTCTGTTCGCTGATTCCTTCCCACATCTGGCTCTTTCCAACCTGATGGTCAAAGGGATGTTCCTTGACCTTGAGCAGTCATTTTAAATGGCACTATTTTTATCATTTGGAGCTTTAGAAGGGTCTTCTCATAGTGGAACCAGACTCTCGGGTCCTCGTGACACAGGGATTAGGCCGTCACTATCCATGGGTTTCCTGATGGAGTTTAAGGACTGATTTTCTTTGGTGGGAGTCCCATGTGCTGGGACCCCTTTTAGACAAACACGTGGAGGACAAGGCAGTGGGTAATAGAACAGGGGAGGAGATGGGACTAATCCAGTGATGGCGAACCTTTTGAGCTCGGCGTGTCAGCATTTAAAAAACCCTAACTTAACTCTGGTGCCATGTCACATATAGAAATTTTCTGATATTTGTAACCATAGTAAAACAAAGACTTATGTTTTTGATATTTATTTTATATATTTAAATGCCATTTAACAAAGAAAAAATCAACCAAAAAAATGAGTTCGCGTGTCACCTCTGACACGCGTGTCATAGGTTCGCCATCACTGGACTAGGCCATCCACATCCAGGTTTGGGCAATGGAGAGTCTGAACCTCTTTTTTCTGCCCTGAAGATCCCGCTGTTCCAACCACAGGGCCACTTGGAGTGTTGGTCATTGGAGGCTGGCATTTGCTCAGCTGGTGCACCATTACCTGCCTCCCTGTGGAGTGTCTTTAGGGCAGAAGGAGATGCTTGGCTTCCCTGCTAGCGGCTTTGAGATGAGGGCTCATTCACACGCAGATGGGCTGGCCCCTCTGTTATTCAATCGTGAGTTGTCCCCAAGCGATTTATGACCTCGGATGATCAAGTTTCACAGGTTATGTGGTCTGTCCCATCTAATGAGAAATAATGTAGTTGTTTTTTGTTTTTTTCCTGGGCAAGGGCTATCTTTTATCAAGATATTTCTCAGGTGTAACCTAATTTTGGTTGGACTGCACTGAGTTTTACTACTTCAGCAACTTCCTGGGCCAAAGAATCCATTTATTAAGCTGGGCTGCCAGAAGTTCTTTTTAACCATCACCCCCCCCCCATTTGCCCGCCCCCTCCTCCCAGCTCAGACATCTTGGCACATCACCGTAGATGCTCCTCGGGGTCCAGGTCAAGGGATCACATAGGTATGATTGCCTTCTAATAAGGTTCTTTGACATCTCAGGTATTAAATTCTCTCGAATGGGGTTCAAGCACATCTGGCTTACAGTGAAGTTTGCTCCAGGTAGAGAATGCCACAGATCAACATGGGGAAGTGTTCTCAGATGTCTAGCATTGTTTGCAGATTTATGTACTTAACCAAAAGAATGTCACCTCCTTCCCAGAGCATCTGATCTTCCCAAAGGGGAGATAGAGGGGACCTTTTCCTTTCCATGTGGTTTCCCCAAATGAGAGCACAGGAGACCTGCTTCCACCTTCCTTTCTGTCCATCCTGGCTGACTCTTTTTCTCCAGGCCTTTCTTAGCCGCCAGAAGAGCTGCTGTTGACATCTCACCAGTGGCCCTGGCTGGTCTTCCTGGATTGGAACCAGCTCCAGCGAAGTCTGTGGCTGAGAAGAAGGTGCTCAGAGCTCAGTCTGAGACCATGGACCTGGTCTCACCGGTGGGGACTGGACCCAGGAAGCTGAGGCTGGGCTGGCACTGCCTCCATTTGCAATGAGCAGTGAACTCCTATCTGTTCTATTTCAGTTTGGTTAGGACCCGGAGATCCTCTTTGCTGCCTCATTTGCTCCTGAACTGTCTCTGACATTGTTGCATGATGACCGTCTGAAGTCCAGCTCTGTGTCCCTCCCCCTCCTAGTCCTGACCTCTGATAGGCTCCCCAGCCAGCACCATCAGTGACTGCCCTTGCCCCTCTACAGAGCACAAAGACCTTCTGCGTCCTTCTGTACTACACTCAAGCCAAGGAAGCAGCTAGGGAGCAAGACTCAGGCTTCGTCTCTGCTCATCCATCTTTCCCCACCTTTACTCTGCCGAGTTGCTTCAGGCTGGGAGCTGGGACTCCAGGTAACAAGGCTGTGGAGATAAACTCTTTACATGCCTATGTGCTCCAGCACTTCAACCCAGAGATATGAGTCAAGGACTCCTTTCATGGTCTGCTTCCGCTATCTCTGTCTCTCTCCTTCCTCCCCTGGCACCCTGGGCTGAAAAGGTAGGCTGGTTCTGGTCTCTTGTCCTATTTCGATTCTCTCTCTGGCCTTCAGGCAAGCGCTAAAATCTGGTATAAATATAAAAGCCAAAAATCTTACTATGGAGTTGAACATGCCCTTTCTCGGTTTCTACAAGGCTCAATTTAGAGGCTTCTGCCCAACTACAGAGGTCAAGCAAGTCAGCTTTGAAGCTCACATCTGAGCAGTGTGTTCTTCTGGGTCATTCCCATCTACTCCCCTAATTGGGACTATAATCCTCATGGCTCAGGCATGGAAATGGATATGTGCAAAGGATTATGATTTAATACATTAATTTAGTATTTCCAAAATATTCTCCCTGTTGACCATAGGAACAAAGTCTGCTAAGAGAGATATTCATAACTTGGACTTGGGTGATGACAATGGAGATGGAGAGATATTAATGGATTAGAACAACATCTAGATGGTGAGATTGGCAGTGCTTGGTGCTTTATTCAATAAGGTGACTTGTCGAATGTGAGGATCTCCGGTTCCTGGTTTGCATGGATGGATGGCGATGCCATTTATGAAGGCACAGGACACTGGAGAATTGTTTAGAGCGACTAGTCCACTTTTGGACTTACTGAATTTAAAGTTCTTGTGAGACATCTAAGTGGAGATATCTCATAAACCAGTAGGATATACAGAGTCACAGCTCAAAAATGGATATTTCCTTGGGAAATGATACCATAATTATGAGGTTGGTTGGTGAGTATGGCATTAGAAGAGTGATAACTAGAATAATCAAATGGTAAAGAGTTTGATATCACCACCTCACTGTAGGTGCAGAGGCTTTCCAGAGAGACCAGATGACGAGCGAGTCTGTTGGCTTCTCTCCTATAGCCCATCCCACTGTTCAGCACTCTACCTCCTCTTCCATAGGACACAGCTTTCATTTACAGGAAATTTTACCAACGAGGGAATAATTTTGTCTCTTTCCAGTGATGTTGCAGATCTCTATTCTGATCCTATTCTGTGTTGCTCTTAAGATTTTACTCTAAAAATCCATTTTATTTCTATTATTATTGGATTCCACAAATACTTATAAAAAGGTTGATGAGTGATGGAGCTAGAAATGTAGGTAGGAGCTAAGTAACTGGAAGATATTTGGGCTTTATCCTACTGTAGGCATTGGACAGCCATCAAAGGGTTGTAGGCTGAGGAATGGAACATAATTTGGGTGAGCTTGACCAGAATAACGTTCTGGATTTAATGCCAGCAAGTTGACTCAGCCAGTCAATTCAACACGCATGTATCAATCATTTTTTTTGCACACAATACCACGCTAGATGCTATGTGGATATCAAATTAAAGGTTTAGAAAGTGTCTCCAGTTATTATGCTTGCATGCATTGGGGATTTACATAGAAAAATTAGCATTCTTTTTACGTTTGGTTTGTAAAGGAATGCACAGCAGAGAATGTCCATGGTTCCTGACATCAATGCTTTTCCTGAAAGCATGACTTAATCTTTTCAGGTCACGACATAGACATTATCCTTCTCACCTCTGGAAAGGCCAGCCTATTGGTTCTGGTTCCTCTTGTGACTTAGCAGAACGATATTAATTTTCTTCAGATTCCTCATGGAAAGTCATCTCTTTATATCCTAACTATGTATTTTGATTTTCCTTTTAAATACAAAAAAAGAAAAAATTTAAAAGCAAACAGACCATAGACTTCTGTGTGAAAATCACAGATTTCAAAGGAAACATTAGCATCCTAGGAGAGCGTACTTCTGAGGGAAACTGGCAGAGAGATCCTTTCAGGGTTGGGTTTTAACATCTCTGACCAGTTGGGTGAAAATTGTTTTTGAAGATGTATTACATTTCCTGATCAAATGGAAAAAAAATGACACCTGCCAGCGTATCTAGGAAACACCCAGCTAACATGGCCACGGGCCACACACGCCCTCCCACATGGCTTGCTGTGAGAGCCTTCCAGCATCCCGTCTTGGCAACTGGGGCGACCTCGTGCCTCCTCGTGGAGCCTGGCCATCTCCGAAAAGTAGGCAAAGCTCTAGACTTGTCATCGTTTTCCCTTGGAAGTTCCCAAGGGTGGTTAATAGGTGAACGTTCCTTTCTAATGTTTAACCCAGCAGTTCCTCTGTTTCTGCCACTTTTAATACTTGAGTCAACTTTATAGATCCCTGTTCTTTCAACCTATGAGTCAGGGGGTTTTGTTGAAACAGGGTGATGTTAAAAATTTCTGTCGGATACACTTCAGAGTTATGTTTCCTGGGTTTTGAACTTCTTCTAACCTGTAGGGTGGTTCTTTTTTTTTTTTCTTTCCTGTCCTGCAAGGGTTAATTTTCTTTGCTTCTCTGAGTGTTTGATGTGAATCCTCCTATATTAATGTTGGTTTTGAAAGGAAAAATCCCTCTGTGCTCCAAAGAGGGCCTTGGATAGTTTTGCATTTGCAAATAAAACCCTAACAAATGCTCATTTAAAAAAATATATCTCCCCAGCTGAGCACATTAAGGCTCCATGCAACATCTTTGTATTCCCTTCAATAAACCAGGTGTGCTTCTGGAGATTAGCTATTTTTTTTTTTCATAAAGAATGATTTTGAAATAAATGACAATGGGCTCATTTCTCTTTATGCAGAGGATAATGTTAAAAGGGAAACAGCCCTGATGAGTTTTAATATCTCCGATAGCTTAATGAGCACTTACTCCAAATGCGAGTGTGTGTGAGCGAGCGCACGGCGCCGAAAGTGGGTATATGTGTACACATGTGCCTGAATAATTTCCTAACATCTTAAGTAATACCTGTCAGGGATTTAAATAACCCAGCGCCAGTGAGTTATTCTGGTGGCTGTTTTTCCCGAGGCTTTCTGCAGGAAGTCCATTTTCCCATGGCGCTGGGGTTTTATTTTATTTTTTAAGCATCAGCCAGAAAAATATGAAAATGGACCTGGATTTTATGTGCCAGTTGTTGTCATTGATTGTGTCTCTCTCCATAAGTTACGTGGAGCTCTTTCCCACCTTATGTGTCCTCTGTAGTGTGAGGGTGGCATAGGAATGTGAGGTGGATGGGTTATGTTAGGAATTGTTACTCTGTGGATTATACCAAGAACCAGTGAGA
Source organism: Myotis davidii (assembly GCF_000327345.1). Classification (NCBI taxonomy): domain Eukaryota; kingdom Metazoa; phylum Chordata; class Mammalia; order Chiroptera; family Vespertilionidae; genus Myotis; species Myotis davidii. The sequence goes on from NW_006289087.1 coordinate 5,391,545, forward strand.
GTTGGATTTAAGATTTCTGGGTAGGGATCCCATTCATGTATATAAAATAAACTTGGTATGGGATGGAACTGAGTCATTCCACATATCTTTCTAGAAGGTTTCTGTAGTTCATAGAGTGCGTGTATGCAGATGTGGGGAGGGGCCCTAGGGCTGTGAAAGGTAAGCGAGAGAACGAGGGTGTTGGTAGGACTCACGGAGCTAGCTAATCACAGATGCCAGTCTGGGTACATAGCCAAAGGGAGGGTGGGCAGCGGATGGAATGATTCCAGAAGGATCTACTGGACATCCTGTGGAGGGCAAAGAGCCTTGAACTTCTGCATGTCAAGGTCGGCTTCATAGTTTGGACAACTGGAGAGGTGATTATTGCTTTACTAGAAAACTGACTAAGTCTTGATTATTTAAAGACAGATTATGCAGGGCACAATTGTCCAAGCATCTCTCATTGTTGTTTTTTTTATTTTTCTTTCTTTTTTTTGGTTTGTTAATCCTCACCTGAGGATATTTTTTCCTTTGATTTTTAGAGAGAGTGAAAGGGAGAGGAAGAGATAGAGAAACATTGAGGTGAGAGAGACACATCAATCGGTCACCTCCCACATGGGGGACCGAGCCTGCAAAGAGAGAGAGAGAGAGAGATAGAGAGAGATAGAAACATTGATGTGAGAGAGACACCTTGATTGGTGTGCAGGCCAACACTCTAACTACTGACCCACACTGGTCAGGGCGCCTTTGGCTATTTCAATGCTATTGCTATCTTTTCTAGAAATTGGAGCGAGAAAAGTAGAATTAACACCTGGCATTTTAGTTTGGCCTTCACTTGGAGCTCTGGGCGATGGTGTAGGCAGAGGGACAAAAGGTGGAAGCTGCGGCTCACGCTCATGATGTGAATATCCAGGGAGACAGTCACCCGTTTCCTGCGACCCCAAATCTTTGATCTCCATCTCTCCATCTCCAGTGCCTAGGTTTGGCTTTGCTTCTGTACGGGCACAATCTATATAAAGAACATTAGCTCTCTGCCTCGAGCAGGATGACTTAAATTGCTGTCTATGTGCGTTTTTCCGAGCCAGGATGTGGGTGCAAATAAACATTAGTCTTCTGCCTCTTAGCCCGCGAAGCTGGCTCACTGTGAGGGTAATGAAAACAAGAACAAAAGGAGCTAAATTTAAAGCCCTGGGTTATGATAATGGCTCTTTAATAAAAGCATTGAGTAGCACGCTTGTCACAAGACTCTTTTTTGGCTGTGGTACGACTACCAAGGGTCAGCAGTGATGGGCTTTATTTCAGGAAGGATGACGGAGGCCTTTGGTTAACTGGAGCTAAGCCGTGCGCTCTTCATTTATTATTGATAGGTTTTGAAAACTCTTCCAGTGGAGCCTGGTGGTTTTCTATGGTTTGGGTAACCAAACCCCGCTTCCTTCTTTCCATTTATGGAAAGCATCTCGGAGGCCTGATTGAGCCACAGTCGGTGAGGGCTGCTCACGTCTCCATATGCGAACTAGAAGGTGTGTGACTTCCTCAGAGATGCGTGGAGTGTGTCTTCTGTGCTGAGTTTCTTAGTGGCTGTTGGGGCTTGAGCATTGCCACATAGGTTATTGTGTAGGAGTGGACTTTGTGTGTGTGTGTGTGTGTGCGCGCCAAGATATCCTTAGTGTTTGGAATTAAATTGGACCTGGGACCCAAAGAAGGAATGGGAATTTATGAGAGTGTACATTTTTATTGATTTCAGGGAGGAAGGGAGAAAGAGAGAGAGAGAGAGACATCCATGATGAGAGAGAATCAGTTATCGGCTGCCTCCTGCATGCCCCCCACTGAGGATCAAGCCTGCAACCTAAGTATGTACCCTCCTAACCAAGAATAGAACTGTGTCCTCCTGGTTCATAGGTTGACGCTCAACCACTGAGCCAAGCTGGCTAGGCCAGTAGATTTTTTTTAATGGCCACAAATTCTTCCCCAAACTCTATCCATGCCATTTGCAATGTATCTTTGAAGAGAGAGAGAGAGAGAGAGAGAGAGAGAGAGAGAGAGAGACATCAGTGATGAGAGAGAATCATTGATCCGCTGCCTCCTGCACACCCCACACTGGGATTGAGCCCACAACCCGGGTATGTGCCCCGACCAGGTATCAAACTGTGACCTCCTGGTTGATAGGTCAACACTCAGGCACTGAGGCATGCCAGCCGGGGCGAGTGCACTGTTGAGGATGGCAGGGGAGCTGTCAGGCGCGCAGAGTAATGGGCTGATGGACATCCTGCCTGGAGAAGGTGGCACCCTTGCGTCGCAGTGGATGAAGGCAGGCTTTTCCCGCTAGGAATGGGACGCACACCTCATGGCGCCGGGGGAAAGCTGGTGAACACACCTCCGGCTGTCACAGCGTCGCTCCTGCCAAGCCAAGGCCTTCTGGCTGCTCTCATTTAAATAAGCCCCTTTGGACAGTTAAAAAAAAAAGAACAGATTGGATTTCTAATTTTAGCTGTGACAGCTTATAATTAGAAACATCTCTAAACTTACTTGTTTACTAACACCTGCACCGATACTGTATGTGTGCCTTTTAGCATGGGCCTGTGGTGGCAGGGGAAGAGGGACCTGGGATGGCGAGTCCCCCTGTTTGTGTATTATTTACTCCTGCTGGATGCCAGCAGTGTGTCTGTGTGTGCAAGTGTGTTCATGCATATGCGCCTATGTGTCCACATGGGTGTTCACATGTGTAAATGTTCACCCATGTGCATTCATGTGTGTGTGCCCCATGTGTGCATTTGTTCATTTGTATGTGTACTTGCATGCATGCATGTGTTCACTTGTGTGTGCATGTTCACTTGCGTGTCTGTCTGTAGGTGCACGCATGTGTGGGAATTCTTTCTTTCCTGCCTTCCGGGGTGAACGCCTCCAGCCCATCTGTGAACTCTCCTGCCTGCGTCGCATGTCAGAGCTCTCCCTTCTTGGGAGTCAAAGAAATTGGTGGTCACTTGTTATTTGGGACAAGGTTAGATTTTAAATGACACCCTAGAGAGAAATTTCAGCCACTCATTTTAGCAACTCCGGATCTGCACTGGATAAAAGGCTTTTTCTATTTCCATAATTTCTATATTTATGTGTCATTCAGCATACTGTATAGCTGAATGATTCATGGAAAACAAATAGAGAGAGCCACCCATAATATACGTGATTCTACATTTTATCAGAGCGGAAATACATAGCTGGGTGAGAATGAGCCCGCCTGGTTAGTGAAGGGATGGCTTCTTGCAACTGGAATGCTACTGGGGAGCATTGAATGGTGATGGCATCATGGTCGAATGGCAGAGCTGTACCCCGGGACCCATTGATTGCAGGTCCTGAAACGTCAGTTAACAACCCACTGGGTGCATTGCTTTGAATATAATCCTAGGCTTTCTTAGGGCAAGCATCAGTATTCCTTGCAAAAGCATGTAAAAAGGCCTTTGCATGCCAACGCAAGCTTTAAAATAAGAAGTAAAATTAGAACACATCCTCCCAGACCAATATCTCATTCTAATTAAAGTGGAGATTCTGTGGGGAGCTCAGCAGGTGTGGGCTTTAGCTGTGACACTTGAGTCTGCCAGCTGCTTGGGTGACAGTCAGATGCCCGTTGACCACTTACTGTTCCAAGGAGCAAGCAAAGTAGAAACAACAAACAAAGACTCTATAGACAGGGCTTGTTGTGGAAACTGACTTTTCCGGAGAATCCAAAGATGGAAAACTGGCTTCCCAAATCTAAGCTGGACTTAGCTAGGTTCTTGACTGTCACTCACGGGAACAATGAGATGAAATGACTATTTTAGTCTCTCCTGAGCCTATTCCTTTAACAATTATGTAGTGGGTTACATATGGATGTATGTGAGCTTTCGTGTGTGAGTGTGTCTATAGACATTCTTTCAGCTCTTAAAATGCCCTACCTTTATACCGACTTGCAGTGGATGTTTAAAGGATTTAATGACTTTGCTGTCTTGTGTCAGAAGAGTGATGGGGGGATTAGATGAGGGAAAGGGGCTCTTGGCATGGCTCGTAAGCTGTTACTTTCACCAACTGTGGTGTCAGCTCTGTTCTTTCTTCAGTGTTTCTGGCGATGGAGCCTCTCAACTAGAGATCCTGGGGCTCTGTGATTTCTTTCTCTTTTTTTTGATAAAAACAAGAATATTTTTAATGCTTTTACTGAGCACCCACCAGACAGAGCGTGAGGGGAAGGACATGAGCTTACAGAGGAGGCTCCTTTACTGTGGAGGGTGCCCCGGTGGAAGGGAGTAACTGTAAATGCTATAGAGCATCGGTTCTCAACCTGTGGGTCGCGACCCCTTTGGGGATCGAACGACCCTTTCACAGGGTTGCCTAAGACCATCGGAAAACACATATATAATTACATATTGTTTTTGTGATTAGTCACTATGCTTTCATTATGTTCAATTTGTAACAGTGAAAATACATCCTGCTATCAGATATTTACATTACAATTCATAACAGTAGCAAAATTACAGTTATGAAGTAGCAACGAAAATAATTTTATGGTTGGGGGTCCCCACAACATGAGGAACTGTATTAAAGGGTCATGGCATTAGGAAGGTTGAGAACCACTGCTATAGAGCAATGCAGTGTTTTGCCTGAAGCTACAAATAAAACTCAGCATGGCCCATGTTGAAGTCATTGATCTAGCATTGTCTTTCCTTCAAGCCTAGCAGATTTCTCAGAGCCTCACTGTGGGTTGAGTGGAGTAGAGCCAACAGCATCTACTGAGTACCCCTGTGTACCTAGCAGAGGTAGAGGGAGTAGGGTTTGGAGTCAAATTAGGATGGTTTGAATCTCAACTCAAATGCCTGCTGATAGAGTGTTATCTTGGACAAATTCTCCAAGCTTCCTAATTCACAATTTTTGCATAATCAAAACAAACCATCTCAGAGTGTTTTTGTTTGTTTGTTTTGAAGGTTAAATATGTATTAGAATCCTGAAGATATTTCACAGGACAGGAAAAGTTTAATTGTTGATAGAAAAATCCTGAAATATTCCCAAACTAAAATTCATCATTAAAATTTTTTTTAAAATTTCTAACATATTGCCTTAAACATTTAACTAAAGCAACAACTTTACAGTAGCATTAAATCCCAAAGTAGCAAGATAGAAGATGTGAACAGTAGCAGACAATTCCAAGTCCATGGCAGATGGAAGGAAGAATAGGGACGTTTGCTTCTCTGTGTTAGACTCGTCAGGAGGGTAGGTCCCTCTTGGCTTCCTTCTCCATGGACTGTGGATGGCAGACAAGCAGCAATGAAGAGCTTCCTTCGCCACACTGCTGAGGAGGCAGACCCGGAGCTCACTGACCGTGTGACTTTCTATCCACGTTGGTCCAAAAATCGATTCCATTGCCGCCTGTATGACCCAGTTTTTTCCTACACCACCATCTTGACCGGAAGTCTCATATGACCCATTTTGAAAGATTACCAGTCTGAAATTTAAAGAAAGATATAGTGTCACCATTCTTATGAAACAGAGGCCAAAAACCTGAGGGTGATTAAGCATGCTCTGGGAGATATTGCCACATTAGAATGAAGCTCATAGTTCTTGCCTTCTCTTTTCTCCCTCCTCCTCCTCCCCACCCCCCTCCTCCTCCTCTTCCTCTTCTTCCTCCTCCACCTCCACCTCCTCCTCCTCCTCCTTTGCTCTCTCTCTCCCCCTCCCCCTCCCCCCCTCCTTCACCTCCCCCTCATGCTTGTGTCTGTTTATCTTTATTTCCACATGCTTCCATGGTACCTAGCCTACAAAGATTAAAACAGAGTGGATGCAGTCATGTCAATCACTCCTTGACTGGTTACAAAACACTACCATCCAGGAGGCATTGAAACTGTGTTAGGAAAACAGCCTTCAAATCGCAACCACTTCCATGAGTGGTGGGAGAACGGAACATAACCACGTACAAACAATTGGAGAGCTCATCAAAAGTTTGGGGCCCTGATGACCGATTGATAGGGCGAACCCTGTGTGTGCTTTGAAAGGAAACCTGCAGCAGATTTAGTTACAGCAGAAGACATATAAACCTTTTGGAGGAGTGAAAATAGTCTTTACGAACGGGGAGGGGAACGGGGAGGGATGTGACATCTCTTCCCTGTCTGGATATTAGGGGGAATCTCAGGAGACCAGACATAAAAGGGAAACACAATATTCATCATGAGGGAGTCGGGCTCCCTGAGACATTGGTCAATACCCAGGTCTACAGAGGCAGCTCAGCCTGTGGCCCCAGGCAGGCAGCAGAAGGGCTTCCTTGGTCCTGGGAGCCGAGCCGCTTCTCCGGTGGTCTGTTTTCCAGCTGGGATCCCAAGAAAGGGTGCTCCTAGCTCACAGCTGCAGGGTGACAGTGGGGAGCAAGGCAAGAGCAAGGTAGGGGCCTGCTCGTGATGTTTCTTATCACCTATGACCCTCTTCTGAATGGGGCCAGCCTTGGGCCAGAGGCACAGATGTGAAGGGGGCTTATAGGGAAGCGAATCCTGGGTCTCTATTTTTATTTATTTATTTTTATATTTCTATTGATTTCAGAAAGAAAGGGGAATGGAGAGAGAGAGACAGAGAGAGAGAAACATCAGTGATGAGAGAGAATCATTGATTGGCTTCCTCCTGCATGCCCCACACTGGGGATGGAGCCCACAACCGGGCATGTGCCCCGACTGGGAATTGAACCGTGACCTCCTGGTTCATTGGTAGATGCTCAATCACTGAGCCATGCCGGCTGGGCAGAAGGTGTTTTCCAGATGACACAGAAAATCCTCGTTCTGGACCCTCTAATTTGTGGTGCAATATACCATTCTGATTTGCTAGACAGTGACGGCTCCTTGTTAAAAGAATTGTGGGGTGCTGGGCGCATGCCTATGACACAGTGCACCCTGCAGCCTGCAGCCTGCTTCCTGCTTGTCCTCGCCCAGCTGTGAGCACCCCTGGAGGAGGAAGCGTGTGCTGAGGCCCACTCACCTTGCTTGCATGCCTCTGGCTTTCCCCCACCTCTGTGGGTCTGTATTAAAAAGGTTTCATGGGAGAAAGTTGGCTTTTGTCTCAGGGGAAGCAGCCATTCCAGGTCCCTGTGGTTCAAGTGTCAATACCCCGGAGGACAGAACAATGTGTGTCATTGTTCTGTGGCCAGCATGCCACTTACTTCCGAGTGCCAGATCCCATGGTTCATAAGACTCCGCTGAATGGGGGGGGAAAGTCCCCCCCAGGCTGATCTGAACTTCAGAGTCAGGGAGCAGCAGAGTTTGCCACAGACCAAGGAGAACAAAGAAATTTCAAAAAGGCGTGTGTCGAAACAATAATAAGAAAAAGAAACCCAAAGTTTGACTTTGACATGAAAGGGATTCTGAGTTGAAAAGGGAGAATTTCAGTCACGTGGGAGCTGCGGAATGTCTTCAGTATTCTGGCGCCATCCAAGCTGTCCCCAGGTTGAGCTCAGAGGGCTGGGAGGACCCTGGGGGTAGCTCAGGTGGTGACGAATGGCCCCAGGACTTGGGGGTTAGAGTGGGTAATGTCTGGGCCAAGGGACAGGCCTGCAGGGAGGAGGCCAGCTGCCTCCATAGGGAGGGGCTCAGACCAGCAGGAGTTCTTGCCTTCCCAGCCTCCTCTCTGTCCTGAGCCTTGGCCACTTCTCTTCCTCAACAAGCTGTACCCTGGCAGAGTCCTCACTGGGGACTTGACACAACACTCAGCCATCACTAATGAGGTTTTGTGGGTGTATTTCTAATAAAAATAAAAGATTATAGATGTGCCCCTCCCTCCTGTGTGCCTTAGTCATGGGTTGCTGCAGGCAGATGGCCACAGGGGGCCGTCTGAGCCTCAGGCTAGCCGTGGTGATAGCTGTTGAAGAGGTTTTACCCTTACATCCGAGCAGCCCAATTGTGCATGTGACAGTGGGGACCAATTATTGCACAATAGAGCATCCCTGGATGAAGCATAGTGTGCGTTGAATACATGAAGGAGGACACCATCTCCTCCCAAACAGGAGGGGCATCTCCCTGCCTCTGGGAGAAGGGCAATTCCATTCCAAAGTCTTGTTGTCTGTGAAAGTGACATGTGCAATCATTTCATCCTCGGTTTTCAAAACAATCACCTCCCAAATAATGGAAACAAATGACAACCAAATGTCCCCGTGTGGGTTCAGGTACATGGGACATACAACTTCTCTGGACTTGAAGTGTCCCCAACATACCCTTTTCTTGGGAAATTGGGTCTTGTTGTATTCTATTTTGTCTCCAGTTCAAGCAGTTCTAGAGTTGAACCATTTTAAACACGTTCTCAAAAATCCATCCTATTGAGAGTTTTGTCCGAGTCATCCCAGATTGAGCAGGAATCCTTAGTTGAGACTCCTCGTTTCCCTCCAGGTTCTTCTTTTTCTTTGTTAAAAATATATTTTTATTGATTTCAGAGAGAAGGAGGGAGAGAGAGATAGAAACATCAATTAGGAGAGAGAATCATTGATGAGTTGCCTCCGGCATGCCCCCTACGGGGGATTGAGCCCTCAATCCGGGTATGTGCCTGAGCGGGAATCAAACCATGACCTCCTGGTTCTTAGGTTGAAGCTCAGCCACTGAGCCACACCAGCTTGGCACCCCTCCAGGTTCTTGTAGTCCGTGTTGGTCCTCCAACAGAAGTCCCTGGAAAGAATGCACTGACTACTCAGGATAGCTGATAGAAGAAAAAGTGGGGCCCGGGGCAGTTAAGGGATATACAACTTCTCTGGGTTTGAAGTTGATCCAAGATCACAAAATGAAAGAACTGAATGGTCAATGCAGAACTTACTGAAAATTTAATTTCCAATAACGAAAAGGTAATAAAAGTAGAAAGGGCACAAATTCAGCATGCAGCTTTATTAAAGAAGGCAAATTTCCTATTGGAAAAAAAATGCGATTAGCATTGCATCCCTTATGTACCATAGCAGCACAGTTTCTACTGTTCAGATTTAAAGTGACCAACACCTCCTGGTCTTCCCAGGACTGTCCTATTTTTGCACTGTGACATGTGGAAAAATCCAAAATTTGGGAGCCCTTCAGTTCTGGGCACATAGTTGGTCATACTGAATGTGCCCCCCCACCCCAAGCTACAATTTTTGGTTGAAGTTGTCATATGTCCCTCCAAGCTAAGTTTCTACTTGTTCTCTCTCTCTTTTTTAATAATATGTTTTTATTGATTTCAGAGAGGAATGGAGAGGGAGAGAGAGAGAGAGAAATATCAATGACCGGAGAATCATTGATTAGCTGCCTCCTGCATGTCCCACACGGGGATCGAGGCCACAACCCAGGCATGTGCCCTGACCAGGAATTGAACCATGACCTCCTAGTTCATAGGTTGATGCTCAACCACTGAGCCACACCAGCTGGGCTCTTCTTGTTCTCCTAAGAAGGTAACTGGAATTAGTGAGCTCGGAGTTTATTCAGTCTTTGCTGCTGTGGTTAGCCTGGGGAAATCAGCACTGAACTGCACTATCCCTTCCTCTCCTTCTGGAATTCTCCTCGTATCCTCTCCACTGGCACTTAGGACAATGGCAGGATTATGGAGATGGGTGGGGGAATTTCTCCAAGACTAATTTTTCTAGCCCTGCATTCAAGACTGGGTAAGACTCTGGCACCCACATCCTGCAAAGAGGCACAAGGGAGGGTCTGCAGACTTTTTCTACAGAGGGCAAGATGGTAAGTTGTTTAGCCTTTGCTGGCCACACGTGGTCTCTGTACACACAGTCTCTCTCTTTTTATAAAAGAACCCTTTGAAAATGTAAAAACGCTTTTTGCCTTTTAGAGTATATAAAAATAGGCTGTGGACCCAATTTGGCCTCTGTGTCTAACTCTCCTATAGAGACAACATTGCTGTCCAACAGAAATATAATGTGAGTCAGGTTTTTAATTCATGTTTTAATAGCCACTTAAAAAAGTGAAAAGAAATAGGAATAGGTAAATTTAATTTTAATAATGCATTTTATATAACACAATATAGCCTAAATATTACTATTTTGATATGTAACCAATATAATAGTTATTAATGAGCTATTTTGCATTTTTTGGATGCTAAGCCTTTGAAATCTGGACTAGTCGCATTTCAGGGTCCAATAGGTGCACATGGGTGGTGGCTACCATATTGGACAACCCCACCTCTGGAGTATCTTTGATGAATATTCAGCCAAACTCCTCTAGTCCATTGAGCTTCAATGAGCACAGAAAACAAAAGGAAGATCTTAGAATTGGAAGGTAGCTCAGAGACCAGCAAGTCTAACCCTTCCTTTCGTAAATGATGAAGCTAAGGATCAGAAAGGCTAAGCAGTTTGCCCAAGATCACACAGCTTAGTTTAGCAGCAGAACTCAGATCTCCGAACCTATTTATCCCCTGTATAACTCAGTGTGAGGTCCTGCTTGTGATTTGTGGCATGTGTGTGAGAAGTCTGATTGAGAAAAGGGGTGCTGTACTGTGGCCATAGGAGAGGAGGGAGGGGAAGGAGAGGACCTGTGCTCTGCTCACCCGGATAACACACATGTAGATATGAAGCCATGTAGGGTCCTTGTATGTGCATAGTGTGTACATGTGCACGTCTTTGTGGGGTACTGCGCCTTGACCAACAACAGCCTAAGCAGCATCCTAAATAAAGGGTGGGATCTGGGGGCTGGAGCTGGTGTGGCAAGGATACTGAGTATTGGTTGTTCTCTCTTCTTTGCTTGGGTAATGCCTATCCCTTGGGTTACAAGGAGGCCCAAGCTGAGTAAATATTAGTTGTGTAATCAGAGTGAGTGGAAGAAAGTGAAGTTTCATTGCTTTCTAAGCAGCCTGAACCCATGCTGTGCCTTGGGCATTTTCTCTCTTGTGGGGCAGTGTGAATTTTCCTTTGTTGTATGTGACTCTCTCTCTTTCTCTCTCTCCTCACTTAAGGGACTTGCAGACCAGCGAATGAATTTTATGAATAGGAAAGCCCTGTAGTGCATTTAGCTTGGGAAAATGTCCCTTAGAATAGATTGTTTCTGAGTCAAGTGTATAAATATTCTGGCTCAAGACCATCCCCTTTTTTCTTAATGAATTGGTCTGGCAGTAGTTAAAGCCAAGTGTGGTCTAGCCGAGTGCTCCAGAGAGAAAAATTGAATGGACAAAAAGCCCAGTCATGGTCTTGAACTTTATAGAATGTGTTGGGCAATGAATTAGAAAATTAACTTCATGACAACGGGCAGGATCTGTTGTTGAAGTCGGTCGGTTTGGGAGCAGTTTGGTGCCTTCTCTTACCTGAACGTCCTTGTTGAGTGAATTTTGAAGATACAACCGGTTGCCAAGGGGCCTGTTCAATTTCCTGGTTAAGTCACTCTAGTCGATCATCTTGAGAGGGTGTTGTACCATATTGTTAAATGTCTGCCTTATCAGGTTATATTTTTATGTCTGGGTTTCGACAAAATCTCAGCTCCAAGTAGGAAACCAAGCTCTGCCTCCCTTGTTCTACCTCCTTTCTGATATGTGGGTAGCTTTTTTTTTTGCAGGGTGGGTTGGTGATTGGTGGGAGTGAAACTTTTTCTTCTCACATACAGCTTCCATTCCAGCGTAATGGTGCGGTTTGCAGCTCTCTGCTTACAGTTTCGGTTCCTGTTTAAATACTAAAATGGACTGTTTGTCTCCATTTCTGGACAACATAATTGGGTTGCTAACTGGCAGGAACAATTAAGTGTACAGCATTATGAGAAGAAAAAATGTTACAAGCCCTAAGATTTAACTTGATGTCTCATTACACTGACTCCCTTCATAGGGGTAGCTTGGAAGGGCTAATGAATGCATATAACGAAGAACTAGAGTAGGAGAGAGGGAGGTCTCTCAGGGGCTTTGGGGAGCTCATCTCCTCTAGATTGTGCTGTCGTTGGGCAGAAAATTGTTCCCCCTTTCTTTTGTTTATCATACGGGTTCAAGGTTTATTCGCTCTTTTATGGGGGGAGGGGGTTACTGGAATAGTAATAAAATTGTTCGCTGTGATTTTTTCCAGAATTATTATAGTCAATAGGAAGTTGATCTTGGGGACAACATGTTTTGGGAATGGGGTACACATGTGACCTTGGTGGTGAGTAACTATTAGTTGTAATTTACATAGATCATTTGACCATCTTACCTTATAGGACACATCTTTTCCAATCATCTTGGGGGACTTGGTTAAGAGTAAATCTAGAAAAGTCAAGGGTGTTTCCTGGTCAGAGAAATTGTGGCAATGGAGTAAAGCCACGAATACCCTAGACTGGGCTCTTTTTGGGGGAGTCTCAGCCAGGGTTGGCAGGAAGGGCTCCCCCTTTACCGGAATGATTTCCCAGTAGTGGGGCTCTGTGTGGAATGTTTTGGGTTAAGCAAGTCATCCCTCAGGCACCGTAGGCTGTTTGTGGGTAGCGGGACGTTGCAGCCAGCAAAGTTAATGCAGTTAATATTCAACTGAACTTTTGGGGGGTTACTAATCCCTTAGGCAGATTTGCTAGAAAAGGCTACACATTAATAGCACTCCAAATCAGACACCCCCCCTCCCCCAAATGGATAGTCACATGTGTTAGCACATGTAAAACATCGTACCATTTCGGCCAAACTCGGGGCAGAAGTGCTGTTAAATCACCTCTCTGTTGGAGCCTGGTCTTGCCTGAACCCATCACTCTGGGAAGAAGTGAGTAGCCTTACATGACATTGTATTTTACAGACGCTTTCATTTGCATGGAATAATGTCTTTAACACTCTTGCCATTTGCAAGTTCTTCCAATAAGAGGGGCCGATTTGGTTCTCATTCTCTGCTGCGTTTCCTGGAAATGAAGGATTTCGGCATCTCCTTCTTGGCTTTAAAGGGGAAGGTGTTCTGTCACTTCCTTGGGCCTGCGGGCTGGATCCGGGAGGGGGCCTAGTCAGCAGGTACAGGGGTGGCTGTCTCACCAGCCACAGGTCAGGGCTCTGTTCGTGCCTCCATCTCAGGTGGGAATTGAGTCATGAGTTGCTCCAAGTCCCATGGGGCTCAGCAGGCCAGGAAGAGAGGAGAGGTCGGGAATGGAAGGCAGGTGCTTGGTCGCCATGCACCGCTGACCACAGAGGGGGTAGGAGGCAAAGGTTGCCCTGGGCTAGAGTGTCGCTTTTTATCATTTAGCAGGAATTTTCCTTTTTCAGCGGTTTCTCTTCTCATCTTAGGCCATGTATTATTCCAGGTAGGAATAGTATGTGAAAGGAGAATAGAAAATCAGAATGAAAATGACCTACCATGGCTATGAGTTGAACAGTTCTGTAATCACATAACATTGTATTAGTGGTTTTCTAGGATGGGGCTCGCTGAAGACTTGGGTACGTACGGTCCTCTCTCTTACAAGTGATCAGTGTAGCCCTGGCTGGGTGGCTCAGTTGGTTGGAGTATTAGCCCATACACCAAAAATTTGCAGGTTCCATTCCCAGTCAGGGCACATACTGAAGTTGTGGGTTCAATCCAGGGTAGGGGCTCATAGGGTCACAACTGATAGATGTTTCTCTCTCATATCAATGTTTCCCTCTCTCTCTTCCTCTCTCTCTCTCTCTCTCTCTCTCTCTCTCTAAAAATCAATAAAAATGTCCTCTCAGGTGTGCATTAAAAATGATTAGCATAACGGACATTCATCTAATATTTTTCAGGACATATGACTTTAGTTGTTTTTTCTTATTTACCCCATCCAATGCCCTGATTTTGGGTTTCTGAGTGGGAACCTTTGGTCAAGCTTGTAGAGGCCACCATCTTACTGGTGAACATCCTTAGCAGGTGGTGGGAAAGCATTAGCACTTGGAAAACTGACTGAAAGGAAGTTTTTAATGAGCTGTGGACATTCTTTGCTTTCTCACTGGCCTTGACCACAAACAGTGGAGTTCACTTTCTTGTGCATATACTTTTCCCACAGATAATATTGATTCACCCCTGAAGTTAGAACCAAATACCCTAGACGGATGTTATTTAGGATTTTTAAAAATATACTTCTTTTTGGCCACAATTATTCAAAGTTAACCTTACCCTATTGGCCTTTTATTTTTAAGGCTAGACTTGTCCTAACAGACGTGGGAGTTACTGAGGCTCCGGCCACCTCCTCCCGGGCACCACTTGGGTGCGGGCGGCAGGAGTGGTCCCCAGAGCTGCTCATGCACCTCCTCCCCTGTACCCTCCTGATTGACCTGACTGGTCTACATGGAATTAATATGCAATCACAGCGGATTCCGTTTCTTTAAATATATAGAGAGGTAAATGGCAGGACAATTAGGAGGTTCTTTAGAGGCAAACCTAGTGTGCATTTTGCTAGAACGATGCATCAGATTGAATATTGCCTTTGCTTCTCTTCCCCATTGGGAATGGATCTTAGCCAAAGAAGAAGGAAGTCGTGGTTTGTTAAAAGAGAACTGATTTGGCAGTTTTCTGTGTCTCCAACCTAGGTTAGTATTCCAAAATGTGTCCTAACACAAAGGGAATATGTATTTAAAGGTGCGACAAACTTAACACCCTCGTCCCACTGAGCTATCGGCCTGCCTCCTTTTCTTCCTTCTTCTAACACGTACCTGTTGAGTGCCTGCCATGGGAAGGGATTTCTTTGGACCCTGGGGTGCCACTCTGAACAGTCTATGTGGTTTCCGCAAGCCCCCTTTCTGGGTCATGGACTCCTGCAGTCACCAGACAGGCCTGTCAAGGTGCCAGGCAAACCCGGGGTCGATGCCCCCATTAAGCCAGCGCTGCCACAGCCTCCCCGCGGTGAGGGCCTTGGGGAAGAAGTCATTTGCAGCAAAGTACAATCAGCATTAAAAGAAACGACCAGCAGTAGATTTGTTCCTCGCCTCAGTGTGTGCATATGAGTGGCCTGCCATTTGCATATGGGAGTCTTGTCCTTACAGTTTCAGGAAGTGATTTGTTAATCATCGCATTCTCCGAACGACCCTAAATCTGTAATTGATGTGGGTCTGGATAAAGCAACTCTTCCCCCCGCCTATTCCAGGGACCATTTTTTTTGGCAGGGTCTGAGCCAGAATGAGCACTAGCCATCAGAACAAAATTTAGGACAGCTGGGATGCTGTGCAGCAAAGACTTTTGGCTCCACAGTTCAAATAATCACAATAGCAGCTCAATTTAGCCTTTGGCCGAATGGCTTTGGCAGGGCGCAATGAAAAATAATTATTTCATGGCCTGCTTATTTTCCCCTTAACCAATAAACTCTCAGACCTCGTCCGGCTTATGTAAATATTCCTCCAGGGATGACAATGAGGATGGGGCCATTACCCCGTCATCTCCTGACTTAGGCAATGGTCGTATTTCACCCTCGTGGGGATAGAAAGCAAAACTCAACAACTTTCTGCGATATCCATGGAGAGTGGGAAGGCATTTGATGGCTGGAATGTGAGGCCAGTCACAGCTGCGGAGAGGAAAAAAGGTTGAGTCCCAGACCCTCACTTAAGAGGCAAGGCATGCAGAGGTGTTACTGTGTGTGATGTGGAAGGAACAATACCAAGCAAAGGATGCCAAGTGTAGTACCATAGCCCCGAGACAAGTCTACTCCTGTGTCGCTGTAGCTCCATAGGCTACAGAGAGAATGATCCTCAGAGCTTTGTGATAAGGGCCTGCTGGTTTCCTCTCATTGCATTCAGTGGCTGCAGCTCTGTTCCCTGTCCATGAGTCCTTGCCTTTGCCCTGGGTCATTTGGATGGAGTCACGGAGAGGCGGATGGGAGACATTAAGCATGGCAGCAAGCCTAACAGCCACCCTAGACCTGAAGCCCTTCAAGCCTTTTTGCTCAAATCCCATTAGCCTCCTGCATTGCGTATCTGCCTTCCCGGGTCAGCTGCTTCCCCGCGCAGGGCGCCTGTGCACTTGATGACCGATTCCTACTCAATGTGAGTCCATTCCTACCAATGGGCTTCGCAGCTCCATTGGTCCACGCAGAGTGTTAATGAGATCGGTCATTGGCTTGATCCCTACAGGGGCCAGTAAACTCCATTCTGTCCCATTAACCCCTGCCAGCTGCCGTGGGTGGGATGGGGTGAGTGTGAATGCCTCACTACAAACCATCCCCACTGCTGGGCAACCAGCTAGTCCGCTGATGGTGGGTCAGGCATGTTTGCTCTGAATGGTGGCTGATGGTGCATTAGAAATGGGAGCGACCATGAGTTTGATGCCCCTTTCTCTCATCTGTGTGTGTAGGGATGTAAGGGTGGGGGTAGGAGTGCGTGTTTCTACCATTAGGAAAGTGCAGTTCTTGCTTAGAAAACCCTGCAGCACATCAAACTCCTGCCACGATCCGCATGATCTGCGTTTAATGCGTGGCATTTCTTCTCAGAGTATCTTTAGAAAAATCGGTAGTCATGTCATGCATTAGGATGAAGTTCTAAATGTAAATGAGATTCTCCCAGTAATTTATTTACATTTGTTTTCAGCACAACAAATGAGACATCACGTAGCTTCATAATTTTCCATGACCGAGCCACCAGCGTGCAGTGTGTAATTTACTATGATTTAAGATGCTTATCTGTCGAATTTTTTTCTTCTTCAACAGTATCTTACAAGCCTTAAACCAGGGACAGAGAACCCTGGACCATTTCACATCTTGCTTTCTGTGTCCTTGTCTCCCCTGGCCCCCACAGTGGGACCCACTGAATATACACTCTTGCTCCCATATTTGAATGATCTTAGGTGGAGGGTAGTAGAAATGTTGGTCCTTATTCCATTTCAAGTAGGGCTGTTATCACTGACAAAACCCCAATACAAAGAAGGGGAAGCAGTATTTCCCTTTGGATGATAAAACGTGTGAACTCGCTTAAGTTACTGTTCAAGGCTAGGTTTCCTCATGGTAAAGTGTTATATACATCATCTTGACCATTTAGCAATGGCATTCCAGGTCAAGGTGGAAGATAGGGTGTGCTTGATGGAGAAGTGAAGACTTTCCCAACTTTATCCAGAAGTTTTGAAAATTCGTCATATTTTCTCTGTGCTTTTATGTGTGTGTGTATGTGTGTTTTTAATTTTTTATAACTTGGCTGTATGAGTCCAGCCTTCACCCATGGTTAGCACCCAGGTCTAAAACAGAGAAGAACAAATCTCTTAAAATTCAGTATGGGCCACATAAATGCTGTTTTTCTCCAGGGATTTTTATTTTTGTGCTTCTTTGTGGATTTGAGAAAAACAATATGAGTATTTACCAGGACTTTTGAGATTGAGGGCAAAGCCGGGAAGGAGATGGCACGGAGTTAGCCCGTGGCCTGGCATGAACCTATGGCTGAAGGGTTCTGAAGAGTGCCATCAGGAATTCCAGAGTTCTGGTCGTCGTATCTGGTGACCAAATCATGAATAAGCCACAGTTTGGCTTTGCCCTCCTCCAAGCACCTGCTGAAATCAGTAAATTAGAAATACTTGCTAATTAGAGCTAAGATGTAGATAGAGAATCTTAAAAAAGTATGTCCTCTAAGTAAAAGGTTCTGGTTTAGCTCAGTCAACAGCTATAAGAGCTTTCTATAGGACAGCCATGGACCTAGGCATTGAGGGTGAATAAGACACAGGCATTTCCACCAAAGCTTGCTCAGGTCCTCTTAGTATGAAAGGAACCCCATTCAGAAAGAAAAATAAAGATATGTGAAAGAGAAGGACAAGTGTGACAGGCTCAATGTTTCTTACTACTTAAAAAAGCCTTCCTTAATTATTTGTCCCAAATTCACTTGGAATGTGCTAGTTGGTGGTCTCACCGAGTGGTATTCGAATGCCTCCAACATATGTTTTAGTCCTGGCAGACTAGCCTTTCCAAGTCTCCTTGAACACACTAAGCATTGTTTTGCATAGAATATTTTTCTCCTTACCACACACATGCTTGTAAGATATTTGTCAGGGCTGTTGGGGCATTGGCGTGTCAGCAAATGTTAGCAACACATTCTTTTGGAAGCGGTGGGCAATTTTATGGCTCTCAGTCCTCCTCCTGAATTTTTCTTTGCTGAAAACTTTAAAGAGACTTCAAAGCAAGGCCTCACGGGCCCCACTTGAATCTTTGTCTAGTGCCGGCGATACCTGTTTAAATGCGAGGTGTTTCTAGTTTGGATAATAAAGTAAGGTAGAAAGCAGAGTGGCCTTCAACCTAAGTGCTAAAGTGTCAAGAGTTCTTTCATGAGAATCACAGAGAACAAACGTATAATTTATCTTCTAAAGAGAAGATCTCTGAACATTTCTACAACTTTCAAGTTAGTGGGCGGTGGCTTTTCATTGACCTCTGACATCTATTGTTTTGCTGAAAAGTTCTGTGCGGCACTGTTATGCACGAAGCAGATATTTACTAAGCACACACTCTGTGGAGTGCCTGTGCTCCTTGTATACTAAGGATCTCTGCCTCTTCAAGCAGCTGGTGTGGCTCAGTGGTTGAACCAGAAGGTCATGGTTGGATTCCTGATCAGGGCCTATACCTGGGTTGTGGGTTCGATCCCCAGTAAGGGGCATGCAGGAGGCAGCTAATCAATGATTCTCATCATTGATGTTTCTATCTCTCTCTCTGTCTGCCTTCTTCTCTGAGATCAACACAAATATATTTAGGAAAAAGGAAGAGTTGAGGAAGGTGAGCTGACTTGTAATTACAGTGAGTCATTGTGCAATAATGCAGCCCCATAGCAGTGTGATATTTTCATGATAGTGACAGGCTTAAGATGTGCAGTTCCCAGGAATCTGGGTTTAGAGAAGGGTCACTCTTCATTATTTGCACATCATAGTCCATGGGCTTTCTGCATTTTTAAAAAATAATGTTTGCAAAGTATTTTGAATTCAGTTGCTCTTTTGGGCTGCAATGAATGTCTAGGGAGTGAGGATCCTGAGAAATAGAAAGAAATAAATGAATAGAAATAAGAATAATTGAACCCAACTTAAATCTAAGGTAATTTTTATGGGGGAAATGATTCTTAATTACCATCTCACTTTGTATATGATGTGCTGTCTCCCCCTGAAGAGATCATATCACATTCAAACATCATCCATGCATTCTTCTCATCCCCTGAATTTTCTCCTTAAAAGCCAGGGATGAAGAGCTTGCCCAGTACATGCAGCCCCGAATGGAGTTGGCAGGCTGTCCAAGGTCATGGTAGTACTCAGTGGGAATTCCTTTGGAAAGACTATTCAATGCTTTTTGTTACTTTCCTTTCCTTACTGGTACGATTTCGTTCGTAGGGGACCAGTTTCACAGAAGAACAAGTGAACCAATGAGAGAAAATATTGGAAAGCACTTGCTTTAAAGCAAAAAGTTATGGCTACAGATGCAGAATAGAATAGTACAGAATGAAAACAATTGCAGGTTTTGATAGGCATGTTAGAAAAGAGTCATAGAGCCATTCCCCCACTAATTCTGGGGCACTTATACTATTTTTAAAATATCCCACAAGCCTTTGCCTGACAAAGGAAAAGTACGGGATAAAGCCTTAGTCTCTGCAGTGACAGCTATTTCCATAGCAACCTGCCTGTCAATCAAAACCCACTTCATGGAGCTTCAGAAAACACCCCCAGAAATAAATGTCAAAAGTCTTAGGCAGATTCCAAATTTAAATCAAACTTTAAAAATAAATTGAAATAAGAAACCAAACACCCACAGAAGTCTCAAAACTAAATTTTTACTTTGGAAGGAAGGAAAAGGGGGTAAAGAAACAAAGTCCAAAGGAACTGACTTTCATCAACATGATCATCACACGGCATTTACCTTCTTCATCCTGGTGCTGATGGTTTCCGCCTCTTCCTTGGATGGTAGGAGGTGAGACACGGAGCTAGTAGCCAGCCAGGTGGGGTATGTGCTTGGTCACTCTTTCAGTGGAGTGGCATTAAACTACTCTGACTAGCCTTCCGCCAATTAAAGTGAACTCACATGCCATTTTAGGTCCTTATGTTGCTAAAGGATGCTCCAAGACTTTAGCTTGAAGTCATTACCCGTTTTTTATTTGGAAATAAAAATGCATAAAAGGCCTGATACACACTTCAGGGCTAAGTCGTCTGATATCTATAATAATAAAAGCGTAAAATGTTAATTAGACTGACGTCCTTCCCGACAAAGCCAGGGCTGTGAGGGAAGCCGGGGTCCCAGGTTCCTGCTGGCGGCCAGGGGTAAGCCGGTGCCAGGAGGCAGGGGAAGGAAGGCCGACTCTTGTATGAATTTCGTGCCTCAGGCCTCTAACATATATATATATATATATATTTGATTTCAGAGAAGAAAGGAGAGGGAGCGAGAGATAGAAACATCAGTGATGAGAGAGAATCATTGATTAGCTGCCTCTTGCACGCCCCCTACTGGAGTTTGAGCCTGCAACGTGGGCATGTGCCCTGACTAGGAATCTAACCATGACCTTCTGGTTTATTGGTCAGCACTCAACCACTGAGCCATGATGGCGGGCAGTCATCTAATTTCACTTCTTCCCTCGGTGAATCTGTGGTTACCTAGCAGAGGGCACCTTAAGAAACTATAGTTTCTTGGAGACTACAGAACACTTGGCCTTCTACAAGTTGGAACGTGTTGAGTACTCTTGTTAAAATGTGCATGGACACAGGAGCAAATTTTAGTATAATCGTCACGCAGCATCCTGTCAGGCCTTAAACCTTTATTTTTGCTGTTAGTAAAATGTGTTCTTCAGCTTCTCCTTTGACATCCTGAGGTTAACAGGCTGAGCGGAGCTAGGACAGATCCATCCCTCAACCTCCAGAGGAACCAAACCCGTTTACACCTTGCTTTCAGACCTCTAGTCTCTAGACCAGTGATGGCGAACCTTTTGAGCTCGGCGTGTCAGCATTTTGAAAAACCCTAACTTAACTCTGGTGCCGTGTCACATAGAGAAATTTTTGATATTTGCAACCATAGTAAAACAAAGATTTATATTTTTGATATTTATTTTATATATGTAAAAGCCATTTAACAAAGAAAAATCAACCAAAAAAATGAGTTCGCGTGTCATCTCTGACACGCGTGTCATAGGTTCGCCATCACTGCTCTATACTGAGACAATCCGTGTCTGTGGTTGAAGCTTCCAGTGTGTCCTTCGCTATGGAAGCCTAGCAAACGAATACAAGTTCCAGGGGTCTAGTTCAGTGGTGGTCAAAGAGTTCAGAGGAAAGGGAGCAAAGAGCCGATCAGTGTAGGAGGGTCTGGTGAGCTCCCCAGCAAAGAGTAGTCACTGTGGAGGGTAGGTGGCTCCAGGAACTGTGGAAGGAAGGAGATACTCTTCAGTTCCTTTAGCCTAAACGTAGCCTGTGAGTTTGTCTTTCTTTCTTTCTTTTTAGCAATAGTTGGGCTATGTGTTATTTTTTCTGGAGAGTATATAAGCTGCAGGGAAATGAGTTATTTATAATACAACTTTTTGCACGTATGTAGATGTTTGCATACACATGTAAATATTTGCATAGTGAGCAGATCGCATGGAGTTGGCGGTGTCTAGTGGGTAACCTTGGAATCATCTGTAGATCTAATTATTTAATGTGGCTGTTGGAATTTGCAGACCATTGCCCATGAATATTTTAGCCTGTTGGTGCTGAAACCCGTCTACCAGAAATCAAAGGCATTTTCAGATCTAGTCTGTGTCTAGGGATGGGCAAGCAGGTAAGGGGGCTGATATAGAGAATGGAATCAAATTTCTCTATCTCCCCTCTTCTCTACCTAGGCTTCTCCGTCTCTACTACCCACCTCGCTTAATCTAATTTCCCATAATTGTGCATTCAAGGTCCATGTTTCCCTGGTCTCTGGCTATTTTATTCAAACACTTTTAGCCTCCTCAGACAGTCATTCAATGATTTCTGATCACAGGGCAGAATTTAGTGTGAAATTATATCTCCACCTTTCATTCTGTACCTTGGAATGAAAAGATACGCTTTGACAGTGCCCTGTTCTTTACGAAGATTGCTGGTAGTACATTGCCATGGTGGAGGGCATGTATGTGGGAGAATTCATTTGAACAGATTTTCTATTGAAGGATAAATGCACCCCAGAATCTCAATGGTAATCAGAGCCAGCCGCCTCATTTCCGATGATTTTGTAGATCAGCTGGGCTTCGGAGATGCGACCACATGACACTCTCCCCACACTGAGTTGTTTTGGCTGCAGGGGTGGCTGCTTCGCTCCCTCTCTCGCTCTTTTTTTCTCCTTCGCTTTCCAGCTGCATTTGTGAGTGTTTTCATCCTTTGCTAAAATCCATTGCTCCAAAATGTGATTAATAGTCATTTTCGGATACAGATATTGGCTCTCCTTTGCCAAAGAGACACAGCATGCAAGAACAAATATAAAAATAACACAAAAGGGTATATTTACTCCTCAGAAACTGTGTTAATGACTACATCTGCCCCTCTCATTTGGGGCTGGCTGGGATCCTCTCCGCTCTTCTGATTTGCCCCTACAGTGAAATCTCTTCGTTTTGCGCCTCGTAAATAAAAAGAAGAAACACCCCATGGTTGGTCTGATGTTTCTGCTCTGAGTGTAAGTTAGAACAATTTAACATTTGACGATGGTACTCAATGGGATATGCCCATGAGATACATGAATATAGAGGTCTGGCACTCAAAGCATTCCTTAAGCGACTTTCAGATGGAAAACATTCTTGCCAGACACCATGAACAACAGAACCAATGGACCAGCAGAGAAACTGAGGCTCGATCAATTTATGTAATTTGCTCAAACTAGTAAGTGGCAGAACCATTCTTCATACCCTCTTTTTTTTTCTTGACTCCAATGTCCACTCATCGTTGAATATTCTCTCACTCCCTCAGTACCTTTAATTCTGGCACTTCAGTCCAATGAAAGTATATATTTTCAACTTCTCATCATTTTACCTGGTTGTGATTTTATTCCAGATTTTTGTGTTAAATTCAGAAATTCAAAAGCATGCTCAATAAAAATAAATGTTGTAAGCAGTAGCTCACTTATGAGCACCGTAATATTCAGATGTTAGAAAATAGAAGGCCTCTATTAGTAACAAATAACACCAAAACTTAGTGGCTTCAAACACTAATGACTTATTCTCTCTCATGGTTTGTACAGATTGAGAATCTAGGTGTGGTTTTGTTGGGAGATTCTGGATCAGGGTCACTATAAGGTTGTCTGTCACCTGGAAGTTGGACTTGAGTATCGGCCATAACTGTGGCCAAAGGGAGCCTTGAATAAAACCCAAGGATTCACTTCCAAAGTGGTCACTCAGGCAGATGACAAGGTGGTTCCTTCCCCTATGGGCCTCTCTTCAGACCAGTGTCCCCCAGACCAATGTCCTTTACGGCCTAGATTGGGAAGTCACAGGCCATCACTCAGCCATAATGCAGGGGGTCACATGGTCCAGCCCTGATTTGCTATTTATTCACCACTCACACAGAGATGTCATCTCAGGCTATCATGGGGACTGGCTCCCACAGATACTGATGCTGTATGGAGGTGATTTTATAGATAATCTTATATCAGTACTAACTCCTTGATTTTCAAGTGTAGGAAGTAGACTCCAGGAATTATTCTGGTTCATAGATCTTTAGGGAAGAACCTGTCTTAAAAGGAATATCACACAATGTGGGTAATCTCTGTCTGTCTTTAAAAAAAAAATAATTTTGGTGCTAAATTCATTGGTAGTTGGAGATTTGAGCTTGACTTGTTACTAATGGAGGTTTATTGTGAAGAGCCATATACGCGTGTTGAACTGGTTTAAGGTGTCAATGCTTAGTCATTTACTTCTGCCGAGCTGGTGACTTGTCTGAACGAAAAGATTTTAAATTCTAAGTCTGGTTATTCGTTCTGTTCAAAATGCTGCTATGGCACTCCATCTCCTCCCTTGCCTGGTGTCTTATTCCTCTCTCCTCATGTCTCCAGGCCTGCTTCTGCCACAGGGCCTTAGCACTGGCTGTTTCCTCCACGTGAAATACTCTCTTATGTACCCCTGGGACGAATTCCTCCCATCACTAAAATCTTTCCTCAGATGTTACCTTTTCAATGACATCTACACCGACCATCCATCCTGTTTAAAATTGCTTTCCTCTGCCTGGAGCAATGAACCTAAGACACAGTAGTTGCTCAGAAACTTTCACTGAATAAAGGACTCATTAATGAAGGCACAGGGAGGTCCTGAGGCCGTTTTTTACTGCCCAAGGCAGTTTGGTATCATTCACGTGGCTCATTTTCAGACACAGCACTTGATCTTTGCCAAGATTCTCTAAAGACAGTCATCAAATGCGAATGTGCTCTTTCTCTGGGGGAGGTTTCCTGTCACTCCGAAATCAGCACTGTCTCCATCCTCATATCTCTAGAATTTTAACATAAAGAGAGAACAGAAGAAAAACACTTCTACTAGGACATATGATAGCGGACAGTCTGATATTATTTAAGGGAGGAAATTAATTGCGCCATTTCTGTAGACATTAGGCAAATGGTTTCACTCAGAGTTGAAAAGCAGCTTGGGACTATTAAAGCATAGGGTGCCTGTGTGCTCTTTATGATGGTCTTAGCAGACGACCTTAGATCACTTTTATTTCTCTATTAAATCAAGATGTATCTCATTGAGGCCACTACCCCACATGCCACAGCCTGGTTCATTTTGGTGCATGTGGCCAGAACTATCTCTCATGAAGTGGAAAGGTGTACCTGTCCTTGATACGCGCCTGGTGTGGGTGGTCTCCAGGCTGGAGTTGTGGTCAGCATGGATCTCCATGGAATGGAACCGAGTGCAGGGGCCCTCACCATGTCGGTTGGGTACTTTGTTGAGATCCTGCCTTCCCTAACTTGGAAGCTGTGTCTTGTCTTCTGTGAGATTCCAGTGAACTGACCCTACATGGCCACTCATTTAGAGTGAGGACAACAGGAGACAACTGAGCTTTTAAAATTTATGAAACATCTAAATAAGTCAAAACTTCATAAAAATATCTGTTATGGGTAGTATAGTAAAATAATAGCAAAATAATGGTCCCACGCTGGGAGGCAAACCACACTGGCAAAGGTGTAGAAAAAGCATGTGGTTACCATTTGAAAGTTTATTTTTCAATTCTTTGGTTTTTGTCTTCATCCTAACTTTTTCCTGCAGCTTTCAGGAGAGTCATAGACAGTGTCAGCGTCTAATTTTCAGATAAATCATCTATTTTACATTTTAGGTGCTTAGCTATTTTTGCAATTTATTAGAAGAAACACTTGCTTGAAAACAGGGCCTTTGTTTCACAAGAGGTTAGCCGCTTCCTCATGAAATCACAATTGTCTGTGACATTAAAATTAGCTCCTTAGCAGGGACTGTGAAGCCACGAAGCAGCGGTAAGTGGCAAGAGGATCAATCCTTACGAAACAAAGATTCGGTATTCATGCAAAATAACTTTAGTGATTAAAAATGGGGAAAAATTGAGCACAGGTGGAAGAGGTATTGCTGCTACATTTTTAGAGAAATTGCTGAAAGCTATTTAGCCAGGCAGGCGGATGACCTTTACCGTTCTCTCAAGGTTAATGGGGTCCAAGGAAATGGTAATGTAATAATTTGGGTTTCTTGCATGTCCCACTGACTTAGAGTCAAATTTGCTAGCGTTTCGTCGGGCTGGGGAGGGAGTGTTGATGATTACATGTATTGGGAATGCTTCGGTCCTTATTCTAAGCTCCTTTCTATTGGGAGTCATCTGAAATATATGAGGACAGACAACCTTTGTGGGGAAATACTATAAATTCTCCCTTTTATTCCAATTAAATGGGAAGCTACAACTTGTAGCCCAAAGATAAAATAGTAAAGGGTATGCATTACTGGAAACCTGCAATGAAATATCACAACTCTTGAAGTCTGAGACACTCAGAGCCAGAAAGCTTTAGAAAGTGGGGATTTGGTGGGACCACGTCCTTGAAATGGATATCTAAAGGGCCTGCCCCTTCTGTGCCCTCATGAACAGCACAGGGAAGCTGCTCTCTCCTCTCTGGACATGGTCTATTTCGCTGAGTGAGTGGCTGTGCCTTCTCCGCTTGCATATCCAGCTGGTCGGGCTCTGAGGGCACCTTTTAGGAGCTCTTGAGAAGGCCGAGTGTCTTGGCGTTGTCAAAATGTTCTCATTAGACCCAGGGAATCAATTCAGAGTGACTTTAATGGGAGTCGAACTGCCGTGTAGCCCCATGACAAAAGGACTTCAGAGTACCCTATATTTATTATGCCTTTCTCTCTTTAATTATGTCTGTCCTTCATACTCTCCTGTTAGCTCCCTGAATGTGTTTCTTCTCCATGTTTTTGGCATTTTAATGCTTTGCTGGTACATTCTAAAGGGGCACATGGCACAGTGTCAGCTGATTCTATTGAGAAAAACGCCCCAGTCTCCTGTGGCTTTTGGCCAAGCCAAACTATTAATTTTGTTCCAGTTGTTGTTTTGGTTGTTGTTTTTACAGATTATGGAAGCTGTGTGATAGAAACTTGATGGTTCTTTCCAATCTGTAAAATTGATTTAAAGCTTTCTTTTGCAGTCTCTTTGGAGGCGTAGTTGATGTTGTCTTAAAGTCATCCCCTTAACACTTATTACAGTGTCTGGTCTATTGAGGGTGCTTAGTAAGTGTTGAATGAATAAAGGAATGAGCGAATGATATCAACATTGAGACCTAAGCATACTGTATTCTTAATATAAAGTAGGGTTTTGCCCTCCATTGACTGAGGAGGGAGATACCATGGTAGTGGCCAGGGATTGAGCAGCGAACAAGACTCAGCTCTTCCTAAAGCGTGTGATCCTCCACTATAGTGTGGTGAGTGACGTGATGGGGTGCTAAGAACAGCACCCAACCCAGACCTCGGAAGGACCAGGACACAGTCCTGGGAAGAAATGGCAGTTCTGCTGAGTAGTAGCTAGGAAATGTGGGGGAGGCAGCTGTCCACACCTGGCCATTGGAAGCATTACAGGAATGGCATGGATAGGACGGATGCTTTCTGTGAGGTGAATTCAGAAAAGGAGGCCATGGTGAGGAGTATGGACCTCATCCTGAAGCCATGGGGAGCCACTGAGGGTTTTAAGCAGGGCAGTGACACTTTGGAGAGATGCTCTGGAAATATTATGGGGAATAGATGGAGTCTAATAACAGACAGGGATGGGGAGGAGGTTGTAGTAATCAAGGGGGCAGCTGGCAGTGGCCTCCCCTAAGGTGGTGATGGTGACGATGGAAATGAGTGATGAATTCAGCGTCTAGGAAGAGGATGGATGGACAGGCCATGCTGAGGCAGTGGATACGAGAGATGGGAGGGGCGGGGCATCAGGATGGCATCCAGTGTCTTGGGTTCTGAGCAGAGAGGTATTTCTGAGGAGCCATCTCAGGAGTCTCTGATCTTTAAGTGCAGGCTGGTGTTCCTAAAAGCTCCCAAATGGACATCCCTGATGACCAATGCCTTCTTCTATCTCATCACAGTGAAGAGCAAGGCTGGCTAGTGGAGGTGCTCTCATCTGTTTGCAGAAATCCTGCCAGGCGAGAGCTGGACCTCGGAGGGCTGTAGGCATATGCTTACATTGGGGAATAGTTTGCACTGAGTAGAGTGTTGTCAAATACATGGTTAAAATATATTGCTGACTGTCCCTCATGGATGAGTTCAGTCAAAATAGTTGTACGGGTGTGTGTGTGTGTGTGTGTGTACGTGTGTGCACATGCGTTTATGCATGTATGTCCATTCACAAAGTGCATGTGTGTGCACGTGTATTTGTGCATAGACACATCCTTTTCAATACTCCATCACTGGGAAGATCTTGTTTAATGCCTTTGAGATGATGCTGGTACTGGTGATAGGCTACCTAGAACCAGGTACTGGACAGGAGTCACTAACTCATCTCTACAAAAGTAAGCCAAACAATGGTTAGTTATAACAGTTGTTTTTTCACTGGCAAGTGTCTGGACTACATTTGAACTGGTGACATCGAAGTGGGTGACTCCATAGCCCGTCACCCGTCCACTGAGATATGTAATCCACTTTAAAGACACATATTAAATGGCCTACTATGGGAAATGCAGTTAGCAGGCTCAGAGAGATGCCTGCATTTAAGAACTCTCAGAAATGCACTTACAGATTTAAGGGGAAAAAATCTTTGCAAGGAGTAAAATGCACATGAAAGAGATGATTCATTTTCTCAGAGCCATTAAAACAGTGCCTTCTGTTTTCATCCATCATACTCATGAAGTAAAAATATATTGGAGAAAAGGCGATACTTACCTGGAGATGAAATTTTAAGTGTAAGGAAGTCAGATGTCCATTTTTCTGAAAGAAGCCACTGAAAATCTTCTGTAGGATATAATTTAGGCAGCGCCTCATCATTATGGACCAGGAGCCGGAGTGAGATCATTCTGGAACAGCAGCCAGAGTGAGCGCAATCTCTACCCAATATTTTCTGAAGCACAAGTGTAGCCAGGAGTGAGTCATTCAACAGGGTACCTCAGAGGTGGAGGGTCTTGGATATAAATGGGCAAGACTGCAGCACAGGAAAATCCGTCACCTTAACCTTGGACGTGCCGTCCTCATCTCCCGGTGAGTTCACAGAAATCGGCTTCTCAGATTCCGGGCCGTGCATGAGGCCATGTCCACACCGCGGTGAGGATCCAGGTGAGTCAGAGATGCCTCGGAAACCCAACCATCTCTGTTCCTAAACTCCAAGCGATAGGACATTTCCTTCTCGGGTTGCAAATAAGTCACATAAAAGTAACACGGGAAATGGTTAATCTCTGTGGACTTTGCTCATTGCCTTCCTCTGAGAATGTGCCAGGAAAAGAGATCTGGAGACTTTGGTTTTATCAAGGAAAGGTAGGAAGAGGTGCGGGGGGATGGTTTGTCTGTTCAACCTGTGTCAGCACAAAGAGAGTAGGACTCAGACTTGTCGGTGCTGCTTCTTGGGGCTCAACGTACTACCTTGCAGAGTTGTTTTAAAGCGTGAATGACATCATTCATATATTATTCATTCATCAAGTATTTATTGAGTTTTACATGTTGCTTAAGCTCCAAGAGCGAGTAATACAATGTTCCTGCTCTCATGGAACTTACATTCTAGTACATAGAACTGGATCTAACACTTAAGTGAACAAATAAACATAGAAAGTGGCAGGTAGATGATAAAGCAAGGTAAGGTGTAAGAAGGACCGAATAGTGAGCTATTAGATATGGTGGTTAGATAGAAGTGGCCTCAGCAGGTCACTGCCTGCTGAGTAAAGTGAAGAGAGAAGAAAGAG
>NW_006289087.1:5420702-5458999 GCF_000327345.1 Myotis davidii
GCACAGTGCTGCACATGCTTAGCACTAATTGTTGTAATGACTCCCATCCTTGGTCAGAATGGTGTGTTTTGAGCCTGCATGTCCTTTTTGAAATGTGGGGTGTCTGTAAAGTGTTGTAGGAAGTTTGATGTAGCCCATTTCTATAATGGAATCATATACTTGTACACAGAGAGATTTTTTTAATCTCCAGTTGTGATTGAACCTTGTAGGTAGCTAATAATGTTTACAAGAAAATCAACAAAAGCTGAGTGTTTTGTGTGGTTAAAATCTTGTCCTATTTTCCCACATCCGTATAATTAAACATTTCTTTTCCACCCACTTAGGGTTAGGAACTGTGTGAGCACAAGGAAAACAAAAATGTGAAGTAGAGTTGTTTTTACCCTCAGGAAACGTGTAATCTTATTTTCCCCCCATAATTCAGGACTCTTGCATTACTTGTTTAAATAGAACCAGCAGGAGGGATTTCCATGCTGACAAGGCTCTGTAGAGTTCAGAAAAAACAAGTTGCCTCTGACTGTTAACTTTGATGTTTGTTTAGTTTTATAAAATATGTAAAAGGCTTTTCCATTAGTGCCTAAGACTTTCAGAAAGCTTTTAGAATCTCTTGTCACAAGTACTTAAATACCGTGAGAGGGGAGTCCCAAAGACAGGCAGCCTGGAAACTTAAGTACTGTTGGTGGTTTAGGGTGTGTGGCCGGGTGAAGCCCCCGTCCCCATCGTAATTGAGGTCATGAATACAGTGAAGAGGGAAGAGTGTCTGGAAGCATCTAGCACAGCGCTTGGCACATGCTTGGCACTTACTGTTGTAATGGCTGTCATCCTTGATCAGAATGGTAGAATGGTGTGTTTTGAGCCCGCATTCCCTTTTGAAATGTTGGGGGTCTGTAAAGTGGCCATTGGTTCTGATAAAACCCAGATCACATGGGAATCCCAGATCCATCTGGTAACTCTCTACTACCCTTAGCCTTTGTGAGCAATATGTCACAGTCCAGAGAAAGTTAAGGATGAAAACCTCAGCCTACGTGTATTTTAATGATAGAATGAATTGGAACTTGTGAAAAATGATTTAAACCCGAGAAACACATATGGGGTGCATTAAGGGCCACAAATAAAATACATCTAGAAATTGCTTTACAGAGTCTGTTTCTGCTCTGTGCAAGTCTATAGTTTGTTTTGGGACCATACCTGACATCTACTCAAAGAGGTCTGTGGGGATGCTAACGTAGCCAGGACTCATCACATTCTTTCTCTGCTTTGTAATCTTCAGAGGAATATCCTATTCCCTCTTATCCTTTCTTATCCTATAATTAATTCCCTGCTAGGCATGCACTCACGGATTCATTGGCTGTCTCCTCCATGGGGAAGGTAGCCTTGTGAAGGCGGGAACTTTCACCTTTGTATGCCCAGTGCTTGGCTCAGAGAAGGTTCTCAGTGAATATCTGCTGAGAAATGAGTTTTAGCAATGATGGGTGATACCAGCAACAACGTCACCCTTGGAATTCAGCAGAGCTTAGCTGAGGACAGTCAAAACTCAGTGAAATCTGAGCAATCTCCTCATGCTGGTTCAGATGGCAGAGCACCTGCTTTGGTGTTTTTTATAGGATTGTGTAAAATAATAGAAAGTAACTATTTTTACCAAACTTTACGATACCAAAGTGGTACAATGGGCCAAATGTTAGAAGAATGATACGGATGGGACTAATACATTGTTCACTTTATTTTTTAAAATATATTTTTATTGATTTCAGAGAGGAAGGGAGAGGGAGAGAGAGAGAAAAGCATCAATGATGAGATAGAACCATTGATTGGCTGTCTCCTGCACATGCCACACTGGGTGCCCTGACCTATAATTGAACTGGTGACCTCTCGGTTCATGGGTCAACGCTCAAACACTGGGCCACACCATCTGGGATGCTTTGATTATTTTTAAACATATAATTGTCACCTAATTTTTTTTTAGTGGGGTAGGGCTGCATGTTGGTTAACATCCATCCACTGCTTTAGAAATGTCATCTTTGCCCTTCATAGTGTCCTTCAGGTTACACTCTTTGCTGCTACCACTGGAAGAATCTAGATGATGTGACTTCAAATTAGCCCTATGTGGGGAAAATCTCTGATGACATTCTTTTGTGAGTTCGGATAATTTTAGGAGAATTGCTGGACATAACATAGTTTTCTTATTTTATGTTTTATTAAATTTATTGACGTGACATTGGTTAATAAAATTTTATGTTTCAAGTAGATAATTCTGTGATATAGAGATTTTCTTATTGCTGCTATAGATTATGTATTTGTGAAGCTTGTTAATCAGCCACATCTCAACTAGGAGTCATTGGAAAGGCTTAGGTTTTTTCTCCCCGAGTCCACACCCATATGTGCAACCTGGTTCATCTAGACCAGAATCAGGCTACCTTTCTCAGCAAGTAAATTTCAGGAAACTATTCAGACTTCCCAGGTATCACTGATAGAGAAGCACTTTTTTTCTCACCAACCCCATCCAGTGGGAAATGTTTTATAAATACCTACTGGTGAGGCATAGGTAGAAGCCCAAGGAAATCAAGGTGTACTGCCTGGAAGCAGAAAGCTTCAGGCACACACTTTTTCTCCTAATGTGAAGGAAAGTGGGAACCATTGCTGTTGTTGGGCATACGTGAATAATGAGTCCACATCCAAATAGGACATTGAATGAAGGAAAGTTGATGTTGTATTTAAACACATGCTCGTGTATACACGTTATCAAAGATGTGGATTTCTATGGGTTTGGTTTTGTGGAAGTAGCCATGGGGTCTGGACCCTGAGGTTCCATGCTGGCAAGTTCCACCGTGATTCTGAGCTAGGAGCCAGGCTTCTGCCTGTGAGGAAGCATTGGCATAATAAGAAATGAGCATGGCTCAGTGGTTGAGCGTCAACCTATGAAGCAGGAGGTCATGGTTGGAGTCCCAGTCGGGGCATGGTTCAATCCCCAGTAGAGGGTATGCAGGAGGCAGCCAATCAATGATTCTTTCATCATTGATGTTTCCATCTCTCTCTCCCTCTCCCTTCTTCTCTGAAATCAATAAAAATGTGTTTTGTTTTTTTTTAGGAAACAATAGTTACATACAGTGGTGATTTGTACAAAATTATTCTTGAGTTTATTCTTTAGTAAATAATATTCAGAAATAGGAAAGCAAAAAATGTCATCGATGTCACAGATAAAGAAGCTACATATATGTATTAATGGAATTCATTCACGGGTTTTGGACCCAAGCTCCTCCTCCTACATCCATGTAGACTCCTCTCAAATGGACCGGAATGCTGATTTGTCACCAAAAAACAGCCTGGGATTGTGCAAGTCATTCTCTGGTGGCTCAATAAGGGGTTCTTCTCCGTAGCAGTGAGTCAGGAAAAGGTTGAGGGGAGTCAGCGGTGGGTGGTTGTGATTTTGCTGAGCAGACGAGCGTTCTGTAGACACCTGGGCCATCCTCGCTGCACAGAGAATCTTTGGAAATGTTTGCTCTAGTCAGCACTTTCCCATTATAGGGATGGTTAAAATGATCAGGTGTCTCCCCCAAAACTATGTGTGTTGCTGCCAAACATTGTACAAAGCACCCATCTCAAAGATGTTAGAGAAACAAACACTAGCCACTGAGATCTGTGCCCGGCTGGTAAAGACGCTGCCCCGTAAAACTTTTACATTTAGGGAGCAATTCTGCATGAAGCTGGTGCCAGCCCCTGTGAGCAGACCATTCCCTACCTGTGACGCGGATGCGGCTCGGGGATTAGAAGGGCTTCGAGGGACCGCGAGGATTTATTTAGAGCTCTCAGTTCTTCCAAAGGAAGAAAATACACCGAAGAGCATCTCCGTGCCAGAGGCTCAGAGAAACCTGAACACGGCCCTTGTTTCTTTTGTTTCAGGAAACAAAGCAGATTTGCTGGAGCCCTACACCTGGGAAACTCTAAATGGAGTCAGGCTCCTGGGTTATTTATAGCAGATGAGCCTCCACCTCTGCTCTCCTTATCTCTCAGCCCCTCCCCCAGCACCAGGCCCTATATTTAGATCTTCAGATGCTGTGTGACCACAGCAAGGTTGTGCCTCTGAGAAGGGTGGCAGGATATGGGGTGCTTTTGCCTAATGGGGGAGCTGTCCATTCGGGATGGTTACACCATCTGAGGGATAAGGCTGTGCACTATAGAAGAAACCCAATAGCAGGCAGCATCGCTTTGATATCGTTTGGTAGAAGGAAGCATTTTTGTAACCTAGTGTTCTTTGCAAAAAGCACTGCTGTTGTATATTACTAATGTTTCAGGATAGATTCTTACAATATGTATATATGTGTGTATATGTGTATGAATATGTATATACACACATGCATACATATTTACACAGACACATAAATATCCCCAAGAGAGGGATTTTTTAAAATTCATATTTGGGTAAGATAAAAATTCTAGGTATCAACAAATTTTTCTCCCAGAAAGATGCATGATAGTTGATTTTGTAAAACAAATATTTGAAGCTATCTCGGGAAATGACCAAAAGAAAAACATAGTCAGTGCCACTGTGTTCGATGCTATTTTAATAAGAGCCAACTACGTGCTGAGCTCGATTCTCATCTTATTTCATTTAATCACCATGTTATTCTTACTGTGCGGAAGCACTCCCATTTTACAGGTGAGGAAGCTGAGGCTTAGAGACTTCAGTAACTCATTTAAGGTCACTGAGCTAGACGGGATTCAAACTCAGGGGGTCTGACTCCTGGTCCAGAGCTCTGAACCATGACCCCGGTTGCCCTTAGAGACAGTTCCTTGATGGTTCTGTGTGTGTGTGTGTGTGTGTGTGTGTGTGTGTGTGTGTGTGAAAATAACATTGGAGATGCCTGTTTCAGGCACCTGTAGGTGGCTGAACAGCCCGAGGCCTGCAATGCCGCCTTTCTGTGGGCAGAGTCCTTGCTGTCCGGTAACTCTGCGTCTTGGTTCGGAAAGGTCAGAGAGAGCCTCTGTGTCTGTTACTTATTGTGGAGTGGTGTTCTCCCCTGCAGTTTTCTTGCTTCTGGAAAGCAGTCATGTGGCTGAGAAGAGTAGGTTTGGACGCCATAGGTCAGGTATAAGTAAGGGGTTCTACTGTCTAGCTGTCCATTCCATTTGGGTACCTTCTTTCCTTCCCCTTTGCTCCTGAAAGTGCTTTCTAAAACCACAGCCCATTCACCCTTCAGTTGCATCCCATCCATGAATAGTGCCCGGACGAGCAGACACTCTCACTGTGGCAGGAGCAGGCAGGATTCACTCCAGGGGCCATTTATGGGGGAAAAGCAAACAGTGGAGAGAAGCCGGCAGGTGTGTTGTTAGGCTGGGACACCACTGCCCATTGAGGACACGTAACTTCTGCCTTATTCCTGTTTAGATCACAAAGAAGAGTTTCTTCTTAGCCCATGCCCAGTGTAATCCTGCGTGTTCTCCGCCCAGTGTGAGGCAGGACCAGGGTGTTTGTATTAGAGAATCTTCCCTTCATTCATTCTTTCTTCTGAAAGTGGTGTGGGATGCAGCTTAGCTGTCGCAGACTTGATGGCAAAGTTTCGTGTTTAAAAAGCACCTTTTCTTAAAAAATTAAAATGTTAGGGAAGGGTTTTCTCTGAAGGGGGGAGGAGGAAAATATGGGGAGTAATGAATTCATCAAGCTGGGAATGCATGAGGCAGCCAGCGAGGCAGCGAGCGAGTGAGGCAGCGAAGCGCTCAGGCTCCCATACCCGGCAAATGGAAAGAGCACCCATTACCGAGGAGAGGTGCGGACACAGCCCCGCTAATCGCTTGGTCATGCTTGGGAGACGCTCAGCCGTCACAGGCCACGACATGGGGAGAGCGGAGCCAGGGTCTGTTGTAAGAGGGAATTGTTGATTTAACATCCATAACCAGAGCACTCCCTCCCCCAACCCTCACCCTCAGATGACAAGCCTGGGGGTTGGGAAAATGCTCCTGTGAGTGCATGTGTGCTTAACCCTTTAGAGGTAGCACAGCTGGAAATCATCTGGGAGGTCGAAATACCCGAGGACATGGCTACCTGAATCACGAGATTTCTTTTTACTTATTTCCACAGTTTGTTGTCCCTTGCCTGTGTGGATGTGCAGTATAAGATGTAAAATATTAGAAGCTCACAGGTACTGACGGGTGGTGTTTTGTGCCAGGTGGTGTTTTGACTTATTTACATGAATTACTTCATTGGTGCCTTGCGAGGGACCTGGGAATAGAATACCATTGTCGTCTCCGTTTCGTAGAATTTCAGTGGCCCGACCAAGGTCACACAGCTCATGAAGAGGAGAGGATCTGACTCCAAAGCCTTTACTGTTGACCAGGGTGCCTTGTATAGGAAGATGTCCTTTGAGAAATCTAATGAAACCAGGGGACAAATTAGTTGAAGAGACAAAATATACTTTTTCTTTCTTTTGGCACTGATTTTATTGAGTACTGTGCTTATAGCAGAGTGGAAAGACAGACATGTGCATAACTCCAATGGCATGCCATTCTTGCTGTGATGGAAAGGTGCGTGGAGGAAAAGGCACCCTTATCTATGGGCATTGCTTTCATTGCTCCATATAACCAGTGACTGATGTAGTATCTGGGTATTTCAGCAGCACCCAATCAGGTAAGGATGCAAATGGATAACACATGTGAGCTGAGACTTTATGGATAAACTAGAGGCCCAGTGCACGAAATTCGTGCACAGGTAGGGTCCCTAGGTCTGGCCTGTGATCAGGGCTGATCTGTGGGACGACTGGCAGGGCGATCAGGAGGCAACCACATTGGCTAGCCTGGCGCTCCCGCTCGCTGGCCCCACCCCCGCCACCACTGCCAGTCACCTCTCTTTGCAGATTGACAGGCGGGGCAATTGGGGGGCTAAAAATTTATTGCAGAAACTTGTCCAACTATTTCTTAATAATGTTAAAAAGAAAAACAAAAACGAGGATAAAAACAAAAGTAGAAGTCCTCCCTGGAACATTAGTTTGCGTAGTGTCTAATTGGTAAGCACTGTTCCTCCTAATTCTGTTAGGTTGCTTTAGAACTTAACTCCTAAGGGCTTGACAGACAAGGCAGAGGGAAGTGGGAGGAACTGAGGATAGATTTGAGGTTCCTTTGTGAGTCTAGAGGGGGGCAAAGGAAGTTCCGCTTAAAAAAAAGTTAAGCCAATAATGGAGCAAATATATAATTTATTGCTCCAATACTACTTCCAGAATTTCTCCAAACAATGCAATAAGCAGACATAAAAGAAAAAGAGATGCCACCCCTTTGCCTGTAATCCTTTTGTGAATATAAATGTAAAAAGTTCTGAACATCATATAAGAGGAAATTATTCTATGTTGCCATAGATGCTTCATTCTCTGGAGTCCACAGTGACTCAACTAATAGGAGGTGGGGTGGGGAGAGCTCCAGATTGGCTTATTTTCCCTCGAGAGCACTTGATTTAAGGCAGGATAGAATGAAATGTACCTAAACATACTCTTTTCCTCTCTTAGGAAAGTCATAAGAGTAATAATAATGAGGGGAAAGACAGATTCATTTGAGTATAATCCATCGTTTAAGCACAAAACGAAACACAAACCTCATTATTGAAGAGTAATAAAAGTGAATCTAAGTGGCACTTGGTTTCCTACCAATAAAAACTGCTACCAGTGCGCTAGTTGCCTGTCTTTGTGAAATGAAGAGATGAATGCTACCTTTGTTCAATGGACCCATAATTAAGAGGTGGCTCAACATTGAAGGCTATTGCTTTAAAAAGATATTGCCTTGTAAATGTCAGACCAGCAGAGATGCCTGGTTATGAAGGTTACACCTGCTAAAGGTAAACTTAATAAAACAGCCAATGGCATTGTCATGGTTTAGAGATTCACCCAATAGTTATTCACTTGAAGCTTCATGGAGTAGCATCTTAGTTTAATTCTTTCCAGCTTCTTTTCACTTTGAGGTGGAGTGTTGAAGTGTATGGCGGAAGGGAGTAATATGTGTGTTGTAGACACATACACACACACACACACACTTTTAGGAGCATTTTCTTCTCTGACATACTGGGTCATACTTAAAGTGAGTATTAGTTTAGAGTGATTTATATTTTGCATATTATACACAGTTTCTTCATACTTTCCCTATTAGCCTTGGTACTTTTATCAGATACATCTTTCTCAGGAACTTGGACTGGATGTTTTTATTACTTGGTGGTAGATGAGTTGTGAAACATGTTTGGAAGTATGAATTCAGTCCTGGGAGACTTGCAGAGCAATGAACTTCCAGAAGGTGTTTGGGTCTATCCTGGAAAGCAGTCCTTTTTGCAATTTTTGTCACAGGGGAAGGCAATTTGATTCGGAGCTTTTGGGAAAGGAGGTTAAGGTGGTTTTGCCCCAGGTGTCTGTTCCTTGAAATGGAACATGTAAAGAATCCTCCAGGGAACCAGCAGGTAGTAAGTGCCCAACAAATGCCATCCTCGCCCAAAGGTAAAAGGCAGTGATGGTGAACCTATGACACAAGTGTCAGAGGTGACACGCAAACTCATTTTTTTGGTTGATTTTTCTTTGTTAAATGGCATTTAAATATATAAAATAAATATCAAAAATATAAGTCTTGGTTTTACTATGGTTGCAAATATCAAAATATTTCTATATGTGACACAGCACCAGAGTTAAGTTAGGGTTTTTCAAAATGCTGACACGCCGAGCTCAAAAGGTTCGCCATCACTGGTATAAGCTATATCCTGAGTATTCCATCAGTTCTGTTTTGTTTGTTTGTTTTTTACCTCTTGGATTAAGGATGGCTCTTTGCAATCAAATAGATTGGATCTCAGGACACGGTGTCTCTAGCATCTCTTCACAAGGCTTACAAGTAGAGCAGAGGTCCTGTAAAAAACTAAGAATTGGAGTGAATGTCAGAATTCTGTGAGTGCCTTTTTAATGAGTACCATGTATTTCCAACGTGTGTTAGAATCATTTATTTCTCCGACCAAATAAATACCAGAGCCAGAATAAAGGAAAGACCCTTCAAGATCGTCCACCCAGTTGGCAGGACAACTACCTCACACTAGAACAGTTTATGACTCCCGTCATCTGAGCTCCACCCCTGCACCTGGCTTACT
The DNA here is from genome assembly GCF_000327345.1 of Myotis davidii. Taxonomy (NCBI): domain Eukaryota; kingdom Metazoa; phylum Chordata; class Mammalia; order Chiroptera; family Vespertilionidae; genus Myotis; species Myotis davidii. The sequence goes on from NW_006289087.1 coordinate 5,429,794, forward strand.
GCACTTTCTGGTTTGCTTTCTTTCGGATAATGGCTTTTCCAAAAATTAAACAGCTGCTGCTGGTTTTTGTCTTTCCTTTCCAAATCTGTCCTTGATCTGATCAGTTTGTTGTATTAAAAAGGTGGTAACAGGTAGGGTATTGAAAGAAGAATGAGAAATAGAGGGATGGTTGTTCCTTGGTTGATAAAGCAATCTGATCTCATTTCTGAGTCCCCAATTGATGTTTGTTTTTATTAAAAATGTCTGCAAGGGTAACTGTCCTGAGTATCTTATCCAGGAAAATCACATTAACTAGCTTTGCCACAGAGTCAATAGGAGTTATAAAAATATATGTCTGCGGATTAAAAATGACACAAACCAAATTTGTCAACTAAAACAGATAGGCTTGGCAATGGAAGCATACATCCGACGATGTTCACGTCCTAGATGCTGTTCTTATTTTGGGGGGAAAAAATTATAAATTGCTTTTTCAAGCATGTTTGGAGCCTGCTGAGAACATTCTGAATAAAAAATGAAGGGTAACCCTGAAACTGCCCTCCCTGTCCTCCAAGGGGAGAGAAAGAGAGAGAGAGTGGTTGGGGGGGTGGGGAAGGGAAGAGACCTGTGTGCTTCATCCAGGGGAAGTAATTGAAAATGCTAATTCCGTGCCCACAGCCTACAACTTTGAAGGACAGGTCCTTGTCATTGGACTCCTCGAGAAATAGCCAAGCAGAAATAAAAATAGATCATTGACCAAAAATATCACTTTCCAACTGAGAAGGTTTAAAGTGCTGCTGCCCATTTCTCTGTTTAAAAAATTAGAAACCAGCCTTTTTCTTCTTTATCCTGAGAACAGTGGAGACGGATGTATGTGTGGTTGAGGAACAGAAATATTGTGAGTCTCAGTTTAAGAAATGTTGAGGCTTTTTTATTGTAATTCCCCGCCCCCCCCTTGGCAAATGAATTGTCTGCGAGGGTCAAGCTCAGGTCAAATCAGGAATTTCAAAGGTTCAAGTCTATTAGCAGTTTTTGGAAAGACGAAAGTAGTTGGGAGTAATCGCCTTTTTTTCCCTTTAAATAAACAGAAGTTTATTGGTAATAATAATAATTATGATAATAATCCCTTTCTACTTTAATTGTAAGCCCAAGAGTTAAACCAGAATTTGTGACTGATTTGTAGTGTTTATAACCAGTGGGGTGGGGACAATTATGGCGACATAGTTTTGGAATATGCCCTGATCATATAGTACATTAAAAACTAGGCATATACTGCCAGAATGGTATGGCTTAGTGGTTGAGCATTGACCTATGAACCAGGAGGTCACAGTTTGATTCCTGGTCAGGGCACATGCCTGGGTTGTGGGCTCCATCCCCAGTGGGGGGCGTGCAGGAGGCAGCCAATCAATGATTCTCTCTCATCATTCATGTTTCTATCTCTTTCTTTATATCCCTTCCTCTCTGAAATCAATAAAAAACTATATAGATTAAAAACTAGGCATATGCTTACTGGTTCATGAGAATCAAATATTTTGCTAGAATGCAGGACTAGATTTGGAATCCCTCCCTTCCTTTGTCCCTTCCTTCTTTCTTCTATTCTTTAATATATATTTATTGATCCAGCACTGTCTGAGCACACTGTCTGAAGACTCTGTCTGCATAGAGCCTACATTTTAGTATAAAGTACACAAGTAAAAAATAACAATAGACAGTATGTCACATGATGGAACAAAACAGAGTGAGGGAAGGAGAGTTGATCATTTTGAGTAGGGAGGTCAGGGAAGACTCCGTGAGATGACATTTGCAAAAAGACCAGAAGAAGTTGAGGGAGTGATCATGTGGACGGCTGGGAAGGGGGGGCTCCTGGTCACTGGGCCAGCAGATACAAAGGGAGGGAGTTGCCTGGTGTATGGAGGAAAGCAAGGCCAGCAACGGACGCAAGTGAAGTATCTACAAAGGAGAAAACAGTGAGAGGCCATGTCAGGGAAAAGGGGGGACAGGCCACATGTGTAGGGTCATTGACGTCACTGTCATGGCCATGACCTGTACAGTGAAGGAGATGAAGCTACCTGCAGGGTTTTGGGGAGAGGAGTGACATGATGTAACTTACATTTGTACAGGATGTTCCAGCCGCTGTTTAGAGAGTAGACTGAGGAGAGGCAAGGGCGGAAGCCAAGACACCCACTAGGAGGCAACGGCTCTAATCCAGGAAGAGGTGACGGCGGCTTGGACCCCTGAGGTACGCCTGGGGGTGGGGAGACATGGAGGGTCTCTGGATATACTGTGAAGGTAGTGCCAACCGGATTTGTGGGTGATTTTGATGTGGGGTAAGAGAGGAAGAAATGTATAGGTGCACCGTACTGTACTTCAAAAATGGAGAAGCTTCTATTTACCTTATTTTAGATGAACTTCTGAGGTCTGGCGATAGTAAATATGCTGACCAAATTTATGTAGTCCAGCAGTGGCAGACCAACACTCAGATTTCCTGCAGAATTAGTATCAAAAAGATAATCTTATTTATTAAGTTCTGGGACCATAACCTATGGGGTTTCAGCTTTTGAATCATCTACAAAATCCTTTGAGAGACTGAGTCAAGGCCAGACATCTCAAATGCTCTTGTTGGGAGTTACTATAGTATGTGACCATTTGACCAGGTATGACGGTAGAGGTGCTGACCTACAGTGACGTGCATTTGACCATGAACTTGGTGTTCCCTTTTCCTGGTAACTAGCAATTAATTTACCCAGCTTTCACCACCGTGCACTTATCCGGTGACTCTTGTGTGACTCATTGGCAGTTGTGTGTGGCGTAGAGATCCCTTCTGAGTTAGTGAAGTAGAGCACGCCTAATTAGCCTAACCAACAATTACAAATATGACTTCAGCCCGCATAGTTAGGATGCCAACCAGCTGGCTCACCTATATGGTCTCCTTCTTTTCATGGACACCGGCAACACCTGGCATTGTTTTAGAAAGCCAACTGGCCGCACCAGGTTTTAGTATGATGGATGGATTCAAAGTGAAGAGCAAGTTCAACTAGCAATTAATGGAAAATAATATAAATAGGGGGGAAAAAAGCGTTACCCATTTAGTCCATCAGAGGCAATACCATCTAAACACCTTAACCTCAAAATCATTAGTCTTGAATATTCCAATCAATATGGATTCTCTCAAAAATCAATTTGCTGCTACAAATATGATTGTTTAATAATTCACAAGTTCTGGGCCTTCAGGCTAGAAAGGGTGAGGGCAGCTGAGGCAAGAGATAATCGCCACCTTGGATACGATTTCAATTAAAGAAGAGAACGTCTACGCAATACAGCTTCATGTTAGACCTGACTGTCTTTTATGTGCGTGTGTTTTGAGCTGTATGTCCTACGGGGAAGATATCAATGTAGTTCCGTTCCATTGTTTACTTTCAGATCAGAGCTATTTAGCTATTTTCCTAGCATCATAAATATTTTATTAAAAGAAACCACAGCAAATTTTGGTTTTACTTACTAGATTAAAAACAATCATTTTAAATAGCTAACAACTGGTGCCAAGTCACACAGACAGTCTTCCCTGCAGTGTTGGGAAGGACAAATGCCTCTTACAAGGCATTTTGGTAACTGCTTTGTGCCTTTTCGGTTTCATATCAGGGACGGTGATACTGTTTTGTAAGTGTTGCCTTTCCAGGGCCCCTTGCCCAATGTCATCACTTGGGATCACGTGACTTCCCAGGACTTGTCATTCTTTCTAACACATCTCATTCATACGAAATCTGTTTGCTAAACAGACGTTTCTAAGTCTGGCTGCAGGAGAGCTCTCTACCGTCCAATTACACAAGGCGGACATACTAATTACTAATGAATCTCAGAGGTCATTAAGATGTGATTCTCTCACTGTTGAGTCTCCATGAGGAGTCTGGCCCAAGAATCCTTTCAGCTCTTAAGAGGACAGCCTGTGTGCAGTTTCGTTTTGTTCTCAAACAACCATTTTAACAGCCACTGATTAAAACGTCGTTCTATGCTATTTTATAATGGACTAGGCAACTATTGGAGTGGGGCTCGAGAGGGTCACCGCTGGACACCCAGGAGAATTTGTCCTGTCACCTGCGTGCCTTGGTCCTGCCCCCACCCTGGGCCACACCCCATGTAGGGCTGGGTGACCTTCCTGTCTGTTTGCATAATCTTCCTTCCTTGGATTTATTCTCCACGCCTGGGTCAAAACATGGGGCTCATTAATAAACATTTATTGGGCACCAACAGGGTATTATGTTCCAAATATATTCCCTTCCCTGTGGGCTTGGAATCCACAATTCTGGCTCCCAGCAGCCACCTCTGCCCTGATTTTGAGGAGAGGACGTTATCTCAGCATTTGAAAGGACATTCAAATATTTGTGAACTTCAAAGGGAGACAGTCCTTCATCCAGAATGTCCTTTCAGATGGCCAAAATGTCTACATAGTCCACTTGTCTCGTAAAGTCTACTGAACTGATTCTGGGATGTGGATAAGCCTTGATAAGGTTAAAAATATTAAAACTCAGAGATCGTAATTAGGCTATCAAGTGAAAAGCATCTGTTCAGTTAGGTGTGAGGACGGTAGAGAGAGAAAAAAGAACCTCATAAAAATCGAAGAGCATCGTCAAGGTCACTGGCATAGAATTGTTAAAGTCATTTGGGCTAGGTGCTGGTGTGCTCAAAATCTGATCAGTAGGCAAAGTTAGGATGTGTAGAGCTTTTCACCGAAGCACGATAAATAATTGAAAACGCCTTTAGCAAATTTCTGTTTTAATGGGAAAATACTTTGTCATGCAGTTTTTCAATTAGTATTCGCTAATTCAAATTGGTTTATCATTTAGCCAACTGCACATTAGATTTTCAGTGATGCATTTTCCCATCTTCATTTTTATTTGTGGGTTTTGCAGTTGATAGTAAAACTTTGCGGGGGCTGGGCTTCAATCATGTTTCGACCGGTGGTTCCCAGCTTTTTTCTGCTTGATGCAACATCTGAAGGATGAAATTAAAAAGCCACCATCAGTGGCTCAATGGAACCTGGTTTGAGGGAATGGCCATGGGACTGCAGCCCCTTGAATTAGAATCCGGGTGTAGGAAAGGGATGCATTTCAAATTGAAATAAAGAAGATGGCAATTCTTTCATGTGCCTGTGCCCCTCCTCCTCTCAGGTTCAAAGGAATTCATTCTCCATGTCAGATTTAACGTTCTTGTTTTCTATAGAATGGATAATAGTTCAGAATGTGCTTAGGTAAATAGCAATCATTAAGTGGACTCATCATTGGATTCGTTCAGGAGCAGCAGTTGATAGAAACATAAAAGAGATCCTCTGTTTAATTTTTTTTTTCAATTTGGTGGAAACCAGGCCAGCCAAAAAGAAAGTTTCTTGGTCACCATAAAGGATTTCCTCATTCATTCATTCATTCATTCATTCATTGTTTAAGGAGTACCTCCAGAATTGTGTTACCGCTCTCAGAATATCATGTTTGCATTTTTTTTTATTGCTCACTTCCCCCTTTGGGCTCTAAGTTCTGTGAGGGAGAGAATGTTACGCCTCTGCCGTGTCCCCAGAGCTTAGAATAACAACTGGCACATCAGAGAAATCCCTGTATATTTGCTAAACGAATGCATACGTGATTGAATGATTCAACATGTGTATAAGAATCAAATCAATACAAGCATATTTAAAGAAATAAATATAAAGGTTAATCTCATCTAAAAATCCCCCCTCCCCAGAGTAAGCTTGGGACCATTAAGGTAGGGCATTCCAGGGTCCCAGGACTTAACAGGGTTGAGAATGAAGGTACATCCAGGTGCATACATCCTCTTGATCCATGGAGAAGGTCAAAGAAGAGCCAGCTAAAGTGCAGGGCCCAGGTAGGACCCCCTCTTGCTCTGGTCTAAGGAGAGTCCTGGGTAAACGTATCTCTTTGTGTATGAGACTATTGTGGTGATGGTGTTCAAGCTAGAGCATCTTCAACAAAACCAGGTAATGATTAGATGGAAACTTGCACTAGAAAACCACCCACATATTAAAGAAAAGACGGAGCTGTGGAAAGGCATGCAAGACCCTCGAACACCTCAGGGACTGACAGCTCTAACTGAGGGCTGACTTTCCTGCCATGTGCAGTGGTTGGAGGAAAGATGAGTTCTTAGGGGACTGAGCTGTGACACAAGGAATCTGAGGAGTGGAGGGAGAGGCATATGTGCATATTTTCAGGTTCCTAATACTTGATGTGACTATAATATATTTGACTTGTATTTCCATGGTTAGTTGAAAACTGGCTCCCTAAAATATATTTTGTACTCTCTTTGAAAATCTGACTCTCCATCAAATGGAATTTCTTTCTTCAAAAAAAATGTAGTGAAATGTGATTAGTGCAAATGTCTGTGAAATTTATTGTACTATTAAAATCCTATTGGGTCTTTGTTTATGAAATGTATTTTTCTGTATTTGAGGTTTAAGGAGGCTTGATAATGAGGCTGTGAAGATTCATGGGCTCTTTTCTGTGGCTTAATTTAGGCTCTATATCAAATATGTAAAGTAACATTATATCTTTGCACCACCTCTGTGGATCATACATTTTGTTATTATTTCCCTGCCAGAGTTTTTTTTTTTCTTCTCTCTTTTTTTTTAAAAAAATACTGAGCTACTAATAGTTTGGGAATTTTTTATAGATAGCCATTATCTTAGAGCAGAAAAGAGGTTATGTAAGTCTGAATGGCAGTTTCTCTTTCTTGGTCTACCCCCAGGTTTAGGTGGTCCCGTACTGACTCACATTCATTGCTGACTGCCACGCTCGCCCCTCCATACACTTTTACCACCTTAGGAAATACATATTTCTTTGTGGACTGCATGTACCTAACTCCCATGGCCCATTGTTCAGTTTCTATAGGGGGCAGAGGAGTAGCTAGGCAGTTGTCCACAGTGTGCAGAAACTGAGATGATCGGGGGCCTGGTCCACTTGGAAGGAAAGGAGATGGCTGGCCAAGCACACCTGTGATATAAGGAGGCTCCAATGATTTTCAATCCTTCCTCATTTCATCGCAGAACAACTGTTAAGGCCTTTCCACAAGCCGTTCGGAGGTTCTGTGGTTCGCTTTTCTCTTGACCTTCATTGCAATAGTGACTTCACATTGCTCTGAGGATAAAGACCAGCATCCTAAGGATGGTCTACAAGTCTCTTTCTGGTGTGTCTCTGCCCATCTCTCTCTCTCATTTGGCTCAGCCTATACATCTCTTCGGCCACAGGACCCTTGCACCTGCTGGCCTTTCAGCTACAAAACCTCCAAGTCTTATCTTTGCCTAGTTAACACTTACTGTTAAGAGTCAGGTCACCCTTACTTAGCTCCTCTGGTTTGTATAATAAGCCCCTTTATTATACACTTTCCGGGCATTTATTTTCAATAATGTGGCTTTGAGTAATGTCTGCCTCTCCCACTGGACTGAAACTCCTTGAGAACGAGACCTTGTCTGCTTGAGCTTCTCCTGGATCCTTCCAGCACTTTCTACAGAGCGGACCCTCAATGTCGCTTGTGGGAAGGATCAGGGAGTGGTTGTCCCCCTTCCCCCTTCCTTGAATTTCCCTGAGGACAGCCCTGCATGGCTTCATATTCGGCTCACTGCCATCAGATTACTCTTGTAGGTTGGTGACTCACTTAAAGATATTCATCTGGGAAGAATGGAGCGGAAGAGACAGGTCTTCATTCAACTTTTACAAGAGGGAGCCAGCAAATGCTTTACAATTACATCGTTTGATGCTATTAGATTCCTTAGGACCCCAGAAAACAGGGTGTAAGGCTGTCTTTTGATGACTAAAGTGGCCAAAGACTTTTATTAACTTTGCGCCCGATTTCTATCCCGAGTAGCACCAGGAAATGGCACACACCCTCTGCCTCTACCTCCAGGCAGCATTGTTTCAATTCTCTCCAGCAATGATGGTTTATTCCTCAGAAAGCAGCCCAGTTCCCTCCTTTGTAATCAGTGTCACGGCCAGGGTGCTTTTCCCGCTGCCTAATATAAATTCCTTCTGCTATAATTAAATAAGCCCATTTCCTTTGTTCTTTCCTCAGGGAGAATCGGTTTCGATAATTGTTCTTTAAATAGATGAATCATGTTCCTATAATGCCTTCCAGTTTACAAAGTGTTTTAAGTGCGTCATCTCATCAAATCTTTGCACGAGGCAGGGAGCCGAGGATTCATTCCTTTCCTTTCACGAAGCAGCCGGAGAGATGGCAGAACTTGCTCAGAATCACATGGCTTGTACGTGACACCGATGGACAGATGGGTCTCAAGCCAAGATGCTTGTGTAGCTGAATCCCAAGCTGTTTTCACAGTTGCAGGAGCCACCCTCTGCGGGAGGAGTGATAGTCTACCTGGTTCTTTCTTTGGCTTATCACCGTCTTGTTGTATTCATGGACACGCTTCTCAGTTTCTGATTTCCACCCTGTGTTCATTTTCACTGCTCTTTTCAGAGCTCTAAGTTTTACATGTAGAATATGGGTTGAATAGCCCTGAAATACAGCATCTTTAAAAAGAGTTACAATGATTAGAGTTCAATGATTCCTTATACGACTAGTCATGCCTTCTGGTATTGTGGTGACTTTTTTTTGACAACAGGATTTGTGAGCCTAACAGTGAATTTTATAGTTTAGCAAAGAAAAAAAAATGCCAGAAGGTCCCCACTGGTGGGAACCCATGATCTAATGGAAGAGAGGACAGATGCCCGACTTTACAGAACACACTTATAGTCTGAATTGTGCACCCACACCCCCTTCTCTGCCATGCTCTCATGGGGCTCCACATCTTTAAAATTCCCAGACTAGGGCATGTTAGGCACTTAGCTACGCTAAGCCATTTCTTCTTGGGATAAAAGCAGAGAGGAAATCAGAAAAAAGTCAGACTTCCCTGGAGGTCCCTAGTCAGGGGAAATAAGCAGGTCACCAGCATTCAGTAGTATGGGGATGTTGACAGTACTGGGGACTCACCTGTGGTCACCAACTTGCCACCCTGTCACCATCTGTAGAAAGAGGGCTGGTCCCAGATTCTTGCTCTCTCTAAGTCTTTCGTTTCCTTGTGTTTATTCCAGAGTTTAGACCGAGAACCAACCTTAAGAACTGGACTTTCTGTTTGAAAACAGGGAAATATTGGGAGAAAAACAAATTTTTTTATTTGGGTCGTATAAATTATGTCATGTTTGGACTATATTCGAATCATTAACACACCTACCAGCTAAAACCATTGCAATGCTGATCTTGTACCAAGAACCAAACTAGGTAATTCTTTTAAAATGAATTATCTGTAGTGAAGATTATGTCACAGTTTAGTGTGTGTGTGTGTGTGTGTGTGTGTGTGTGTGTTTCTCTTTCAGCCAAATAGTTTTCAGATACTTACACACACAAATACTTATGATTTCACTAAGCATGATCCACACTATTATATTTTAGAAAGAAACCATAATTTAGAATATTTAATCCAATGATTTAAGGAAGCAAGTAAATGTTCAAAATACCTAACATCAGCCTATGTACTTTAAAAATGTTTCACAAATGATTACACACACACACACACACACACATTTTCTTTTTCTTCAGGGACATGAGCACTTGTTAGGCACTTAGCTACGCTAAGCCATTTCTTCTTGGGATAAAAGCAGAGAGGAAATCAGAAAAAAGTCAGACTTCCCTGGAGGTCCCTAGTCAGGGGAAATAAGCAGGTCACCAGCATTCAGTAGTATGGGGATGTTGACAGTACTGGGGACTCACCTGTGGTCACCAACTTGCCACCCTGTCACCATCTGTAGAAAGAGGGCTGGTCCCAGATTCTTGCTCTCTCTAAGTCTTTCGTTTCCTTGTGTTTATTCCAGAGTTTAGACCGAGAACCAACCTTAAGAACTGGACTTTCTGTTTGAAAACAGGGAAATATTGGGAGAAAAACAAATTTTTTTATTTGGGTCGTATAAATTATGTCATGTTTGGACTATATTCGAATCATTAACACACCTACCAGCTAAAACCATTGCAATGCTGATCTTGTACCAAGAACCAAACTAGGTAATTCTTTTAAAATGAATTATCTGTAGTGAAGATTATGTCACAGTTTAGTGTGTGTGTGTGTGTGTGTGTGTGTGTGTGTTTCTCTTTCAGCCAAATAGTTTTCAGTAGCAATTACTGAAGTGTCAATGACCTCCTGGTTCAATTGAATTAAAAAACTTAAATGAAGTTTTACTGGTATCAGTCTTTGCTGTCATACAGGGTAATTGAGAGCATGATATATGCTACAACAATGCCACCTATAGTTGGTCGACTTTGTTTAGAGCAAGGTAGAATTTTACATATGCTGCCACAGAAAACAGTTTTAAAATGAAAGTCTGTTAATCAACAGTATTTATGTAGTACCTACCCTTCAGAGCACTAGGAAGAAGTAGATGAAGTCAGAGTGAGGTGCTCAAGTAGTAACTATTTTAGGGAACAGGGAATTGTACTTATAAAATAAATTCTTAATAATTCTCCACATATTTTCTTTATGATACCTTTTATGAAAGCATTCTCTGACTGTTAGTTAGAATTTATCATTTTTTCCCCTTATGGTCAGCACTTTTTCTGTTGTCCAAAATAATTTTCTTTTTCCTAACTGGAGGTCATAAAGTTATCCTATTATATTGTCTTCTTTAAGTTTTAGAGGTTTGCTTTTCAGCTTTTAATCCATCTTGGATTTGCGTTGTTTATAATAGAAGGCAGTGTTTCTTTTCCAGATCATCAATTATCTTAGCACCATTTTCCAAAGAGTTCATCCTTTTCCCACAGATCTGCAATTTACTCTTGTTAGATATCAAGTTACCATCTGGTGTGGTCCTGTTTCTAAGCTCTCTATTTGGTTCTGTTGATCAATTTGACTATTGTAAATATCATAATGCCTTACAGTAGCTTTTTAACATGCCTTGATGTTTATAGGAGAAGTCAGCAGAAGGATGGACCAATAAATTTGGAATCATCATAAAATGGAATACAATAGAGCAGTGAAATCAATGAACCACAGCTCTGAATCATAGAAGCATTAACATTGAATGAGGGAAAAAAAACCCAAAGAACTTTATACAAAATGATACCATCTTAAAAGATCACATAGAAATAAATCTAACTATATATATTATCCAGGGAAACAATCTTGTGGTCAAATTTCTAAGAAAAACAAAAGAATGATATGAACTCAATTCAAGATAGTGTTTACCTCTAGGGAGCTGAGTGTGATTGAAGAAAGGACCAGGGATAAATTTAACCTTTTGGGCAAAACTCATTATTCTAGCTCAGGGGTGGGGAACGTCTGGCCCGGGGGCCGTATAATGCCCGTGAAATCATTTGGTCTGGTCCTGCCAGGGCATTAAGGATCAGTTAATTAAATGTTTGACCAAATATAACAGGCTAATTTTTAAGTTGATAATTTTTTATGGCCTGAGAATGAGGTTTTAAATATCCAAATGGCCATGGCAGAAAAAAGGTCCCTACACTTGTCTAGCTGGATGGAAGTTTCACGAGAGTTTATTTTATTATTATGCTTCATAACTTACACTTAAAACACATAAATTTTTTATATCAATTATTACAAATACAATTTGAAAACTATAAAAATGTGTACATTATGATCATTTTATAAAAGCTTATATAATTTTAAAACCTCCAAGGGACTAGAATTGTTTACATTATATTTTACACTTCTTTATTTAATGTTATATTTCTAATTTAAATTAATACACATACATACCTATCTATAGTAATTAGGCAAAATGATACAATATAATGCAGTTTTAATTCTCGCTCTGGGACTGAATAGCTGTTTAAACTTAACATGTGGCTTAAACACCATAAAACTCAATTTCCTAATCTGTAAACTGGGAATAGTCCCTCATGGGAGTCCTTGTGAGGACTAACAGTTCCTGGCACATGGTAAACACTCAGTACACATTAGCTTATTTATCTATTTTATTATTTCTCCACTTACTAGAATCTTTAGGTCTGTATATATGTATATGTGTATGTGTATATCTAGATAGATATAGATAGGTATGGAAATACAATTTTTCACTGTTCCAGAAAGTCTGTTTGGTTCATGTATTTAGCCTTGTTTAAAAAACCATTTTGTTTGAAAGTATAGTTTTAGTGTTTTTCTTTTAAATAGATATATTTGCAGCTTTTTAAAAAAATATATTTTATTGATTTTTTGCAGAGAGGAAGGGAGAGGGATAGAGAGTTAGAAACATCAATGAGAGAGAAACATCCATCAGCTGTCTCCTGCACACCACCCACTGGGGATGTGCCCATAACCAAGGTACATGCCCTTGACTGGGATCGAACCTGGGACCCTTGAGCTCGCAGGCAGACGCTCTATCCACTGAGCCAAACCGGTTAGGGCAACTTTTAAAAGGTATTACAGTTGAGGACTAAAAAAAGTCATGTGTTTAAGTTTGCAAACAGCCTGGGTATGCAGTCTTCTCCATACTTTCAGAGGGTTACTTTTTTTTCGAGGATCCAGGAATTTGGTAGCGAACTAATGAATGACACATTTGTGGAATGAATGGGCATACAGATTGCATAGGTGATTTTAGAGAAGGAGGGAATCAAGGATGTAGCTGAAGATTTTGGTCTGAGCAACAAGAAGATGGAAAATATTGAGGGATCCTAAATGTAGTTTAAGGGCAGAGATCCACAGAAGAGCAACATCCTGGAAATGTTAATTTTGAGATGCATAGTAGGCATCTAAATGAATTGTGCCCAGTAGGAAGATGGGTAAATGAGTGTGAAGTTCAGAGTTGACATGTAAAGCTAAAGTTATAAGTTTGGGATTTGTCAGCATACATATGGTATTAAAACTATGGGGGCTAGCTGTGGCCACCTGGGGAGCGAGTGTAGAAGATTTTTTTAAAAAGGTCTCAGGACTTAGCTTTTTTCATAACCATAAGACAGAGAAATGGAGGATAATCAGCAGAGGAGACTGGGAAGAAGTGACCATGAGGAGGAGAGCGAAGTATAGAGACAAGTTTGTTTCCTAAGGTTCAGCAAAGAAGTATAAGAATTGAACCGAGCATTTTTCATTTCTAGGTTCTTTGATGAGGAGGAAGAGAGAGAGAGAGAGAGAGAGAGAGAGAGACTGACTTAAACATTCATTGGCTGATTCCTGTATGTGCCCTGCCCGAGGGCCTAACCTGCAACCTTGCGTACCTGGACGGTGCTCTAATCAATTGAGCTATCCAGCCAGGGCTCACTGCTCAATACTTTTGGCATCACAGTGATATGATGCTTTTCACAATCTATCTTCATCATCTTGAGCTCTTTATCAGGACTGAAAGTAAAATTTTAAAATTATGGAGGAATATTAGAGTTCGAACCTATGTTTATTTGTGCTTTTTTGTTGTTGTTTGCTATTAGGTTAAACATTCGGTATTGTATACTCCTTGTTTGCAAGCTTTGACAGATGAATAATTGGCACGTAAGTGACGCAGGAATTATTCAAGCCGACCTCTGTGAGCCATCCACATTTTGTGATTTCTTCTGAAACGTGGCCATTTCTGTGGTCTGTAACTGCACTGTCAAGCATGTGACAGGCTGAGCTCCTCTGCACATAATGGCTCTATTTCCAGGGCAGCACCACAGGGCAGTCTTTTGGGAAGGCATTTTAAGAGATTCAAATTTAAGTTAAAACCAACTCCATATGCCATTGCCAATGCGAATCGTTCCCATGAGGTGACAATCGGGTGAACAGCGAAGTTCACACACACTCAGGCAGATCACTGAGAGATGTCACAACTTCCTCCTCTGCCTGTCAGCTGGCAAGTCCCTTAATCGAGGAAACACAGCACATAGGTTGGCTTGAACCGTGCCCGTGTATAGATGATGCCCTTGATGTTCCGAGGCGCGCAGTATTTATGCATTTGAGAACCCGATTAGGTAATCAGAGTATCATTCAACGGGTGGAACCCTGGAGCCATGATCACTCGCTCCTTTTACAGGACGTCCCCTTGTTTACATGTCTTGATAAAGTCACTAGGAACTTCTGAGGGCATGGTATTGAAAATTATGTAATACATTCTGTTCCTCAAAAGAGGCCAAGATTTGTCACGTTAAATTAAGCAGAGAGAGGTAGGAAGGTTGATGGTATTTCCGGAGCATAGAGTAAAGCAAACTGAGCTTGGTGGTGGCTCCAAAACAGGACAGGGATTTTTTTCTTAAGTATCTTCACAGAACTTTCCTGAAAATGGCCAGCTGCAATGTGTGTTTACTTCTTTTTTAAAAAAAGATTTTTTATTGATATATTTAGAGAAAGAAGAAAGAACAGGGAGAGAGGGAGAGAAACATGGATCCATCAGCTGCCTCCTGCACGCCTCCTACTGGAGATCAAGCTCACAACCTGGGCATGTGCCCTGACGGAATCAAACCGTCAACCTTCAGGTGCACAGGATAGAGCCCAACTAACTGAGCTACACCGGCCAGGGCCGTGATTAGTTCTTCAACGGAGAGGGAGTCACACTGAGGTTTTATAAAAAGTGATGTTGTGCTGAGTTATCACTTAAGGCATTTCTAATCCATGCAGTCTCACAATAAAAAAAAAATAGTGATGAAAATCACTATTCACTCCTTCAAATGCATATGAAGGGGTCCATTATCTCATCATCTCAGGAAAATATCCAGATATGAGACATTATAATGCAGCTTTACTTATAAAATAAAGAACCAAGATGACAAGGAATTGATGTTGAGAGATAATTTCTCTTCCTTTTAACAATTAAAAAAATCAGGCAGAGCATGGAGTCTATAGAGAATCCCAAGTAATGCCAGTAAAATATAGAGAACCCAAAGTAATGTTAGTGAAATATAATATCTGGTTCATTTCTTAGCTTGGTTCATTCCAATGTTTTTCTTATTACTCATGATTTTTTTTTTTTTATTGCCTGCCAAATTGATAAGTCATGAATGGGGGACTATATTGTTGCTTTCAGTTTTTACAACTTTACCTGTAAAAAGGGCACGGGTTTATTCATTTGTCTAAGCAATGTAAAATATGACACGGAAGAATACTTGAGTCACATTGTATATGATTTCAAAATAACTTTGGCATTCTTTCAACTCTGCGAGGGGAGCCCCTGCCCAGAGAGCTCTTTGATTTATGATGACATCACATCCTCTTGGAGACAACATTATTATGTCACTGACCCTGCAGCGGTGAGGTCAAAGGTCCATGTGAAGCAATTATGGGCCTGGAAGACTAGGCTTCAGTTCAGTGGAAAGCAGGCGGGGCCGCGAGTGAGGGTGAAGGAGTCAGGGCCGAAGGGGGGAGGGGGAGGAGAAAGATAAGAAAGCAAATCCTGAAAAACGGTGGTTGGCACAAGCAGAAACTTTACCCTCAGCATTTTCCTACTATGCTTGGGGAAATGAAAAAAAAAATTAATGAAGGGGAAACAAGCCGGCGAGCCTTTAAAGCTTTGCTCTCTTGCATTGCTAAGAAAGGCTCTGGAAAACAGGGGTTACATAAACGAGAGCAGGTGCGATCACGCCGAGGTAACTATTCAGCATATGTAAGTGCAGTTGGAAAATCATTGACTTGCAGAGAATACTCAAAATTGGTCCCTAATGGCCCTGGGTTTTGTCATATGGTCTTGATTATAAAGCTGAAATTGCATTGCCATGCCTTTCGTGTGAACGAGATGGATGGATAATTGTTACGTGCGCTGAATACCTCCCTGCAAGGAGGAGCCAGGACATCCCCGGTCACTGCAGCTACCGTTTCACCCCACTGTCAGGAAAACTCCAGGGGGCCAGTTCATCACCATATTTATGTGGGGAGAGAGGGGATGTGCTTCTGTGGTTGGGGTGCACACTCGTGCCTACATACCCATATGCAGATTGTGGACAAGCCAAAGTGGCCCTGTGTGAGAGATGGCGAGGTAGTGTTTGGGGAAGCGGCAGCGTTGGTGGAAGTGAGGGGTACAGGAATGAACAGGGAGCTCTGGAGAAAATCAATGACTCAGTGGTGCCCATGTGCTGGTAGCTGGCACCAGGCTGTACCAGGAAAGATTTGGGGCTCGGTTTGAAATGTTGCAGGAAGGTTAGAATGATTGACATTAGGATGGGTCCAGTAAAAAAAAGTGTCTGTGAAAGACCCATGATTTAGATACACTAAAAGAAAATAACCTTCCCTTCGTTGACATGTTTGCTGTTTTTATACAGCTCTCAGGGTCCCGCCCGGAGGTGGGTGTCAGCACATGACTACAATTCCAGCTGCTGTTGTGCTGGGAATAGATTTCAGAATTGTTCCGTAGTTGTCACCACCACCCCTTCCGGTGTGGACATCAGGGGTGGATGTTGTGGGGAGTAGGAGCAAGCCCCGTGCTTGGTCCTGAGTGGGTGAGACTCAGGACGGTGCTGGGATCCCCGTCCCTGACCACACCATCCCTTCATCATGAGAACATTTATCATGGATCCTGGCCTAGGGAGGCTGTGGCTTTCTCTTTCCACGCAACACTTTGCAAAATATGGCCAATTAGCTCTGAGGGCCAGTCTCCCTTCCACATCCAGCCTTGCCCTTTGGAGCCAGCTGTGATGGGAGAAACAAATCCTAGTTTGCAGAGGGGCTCCTAGAAAGTCTTCATGTGAGAGAGATGTAAGTTTGGGAGAACGAGGTTCTCCATCCAAAACCAGCATCCGGAAGTTCTCTGGTGTGGTATATGATTTGCCACTCACAGCCCAGGCAGAGTGTGTGTGTGTGTGTGTGTGTGTGTGTGTGTGTGTGTTGGAGGGGTTACATGAGTGGGTTGGCCAGATCATTAGCCAATCTCTCCAGCTGTTCTGATTTTTTTTTATGCAGGGAGAGTATTGTAAGGTAAGGAATAGCCAAAACATTAAGGATGTGTTTCTTTGTAAATGAAAAGAAAAGGGGAGAAGGGAATGAACATGTAGAATTAATATGTAAATATATATTAATATATAAATGTAGATGTGACATATGTGTGTTTGTATATATATAGAGAGAGTGTGTCCCAAAAGCTGTATACATGTTTTGAATAATTATAAAGGCAGTGTTTACTAAAAGGCACTTCCTTTTCAAAACATGATAGAAATCAGCTGTTAAAGTATGTATACATTTTTTGGGACACCCTGTATATTCCTGTGCAAAAATATTTAGTGGAAAGTACCAGAAAACCCATAGTAATTATTTTAGCATATTTAATACAGGCTTTTATTTCAGGTGTAAATATAGTGATCCATGGCTCCATTATACCTATTATTATGCTATACCACATGGTAATTAAATCTGGGCTTCTAGGGCAATAAACCGTGAGAGTTACACTATCTGGGTGCTGTTTTTAGTTTTAATTTCTAGTGAAAAAAATGCTAAATTAGTAGCATTTTTATGATTCCTGATTTAGCGCTTTTAATAAAGAAGCAGAAGCTAAAAACAGCCCAACCAAGCAGTTGAAGTCTTATCACAAGCCGGGTAGATCAATACGCTAAAAAAAGATGCAAAGTTTTTGAGTGACAGCTTAAAGATGGAAAATTTAAATATATCCATCCCTGCCTTCTGCTCCACTGTGGACTACAGAGGCCCCAGTTTGGCTGCACGGCCTTAAGCCTTCAGGAATGTGATTTATTCGTATCGCCGGGTTTGTGTTTATGTTCCGTGCTGTAAACGATGCTTGTAGCAATATATCTGGATTAACGTATTAATACCTGCAGTGCTACCTAAGCTCAACATCACTAATATTGTTCAACGTGTGGTTTATTGGGCTATAAATGGGAACATCAGTATTGACACTGGCTGCGTCATCTAAGTGCTTGGATAACGGTGTCTGATGCTGCTACTGACAGTATATAAAACACACCTAGTGACAACATGTGATATGTCCTGGCTACTGCTCATGTATCTACCCTCCTCTGGTCTGCAGAGAAGGTGTTGTATGTGTGCAGAGACCTAGTGTTCATCCGAGGGATATATTTAGGGGAAACCACATCTTGGTTTCAAATAAACTTATTTCATGTGACCACAAATTTTGTGTCGCAAATAAGACTAAATAATCATTGTCCACAGTAATGGAAGGGTATTGAGCAAATTAGGACCTGAGTTCTGGGGTAGACCCAGGTTAAGTCTTTACCTTGATAGGAAGCTAGTTGGTGTTTATTCATTCAGTTAACCAGTTTTAATTGAGGGTTGGCTGCTGTCCTTACCCTATTTGGGCTGCTGTGACAAAAGAGCATAAACTAGGTGGCTTAGAAATGACATATTTATTTTTCACAGTCCTGGGGGCTGAGAAATCCACGATCAAGGTGCCGGAGGATTCAGCATCTGGAGAGGTTCACTTCCTAGGGGGCTGTCTCTTTGTTGTAACCTCTCATGGAGGAAGGGGTGACCGGTCTCTCTCAGGCTTCTATTGTTAGGGCACTGATCCCTTCATGAAGGCCCCACCCTCATGATCCAAGTACCTCCTAAAGGCCCCACCTTCAAAAGCCACCACATTGAGAGTTAAGATTCAACATATGAATGGTGGGGGGTGGATATTCAGTCCTTGGCAACTACTATGTGGTGGCCATTGTTTCTACAGGCAAGTACACGTTCTAGGTTTCATTTCTTTTGTTGAAAATCAAGACAGTATATCAAGTCTGTCTGAATTTCATCAGATATACTCACCCTAACTGAAGGCTATGAATAATGCAAACACTCTATAGTTTCCTTCAAGAGGCAAAACAGTTATAGACATCATTGAGCATGGTACTTTATGTAGGTGTTTTCGTAAAGACGAATGGCATATGTTAAATTAAGCTTTGAGTTTTTAGGAGTATGGAGCGTCAGCTATCTATCTGCTAGAAACTGTGTGGCTCTCTGGAGAATTAAGGAGAATTAACTAGAAATGAAGCACATCCCTTCTCTCAAACACACAGTTAAATGTTGGCACATTTTGCTGCGGTCATCCAAAGGAGCTATGAAAGTTACTTCCCCCCCAAACTAATAAAAGAGAGGAGTTAGATGCATCAGATGATAATGATCAAACACATTTTTGCTAGTTTGTAGTTTTTTCTGCTTTTGTTATGGAATATGGTAGAGGCAAGCTCTCAGAAATGCTTAGACATCTGTGTATTTCTTCCCCTTTCACCTCAAATATCTTATTTCTTAGAACTGATTGGGTGGTAACAAGAAAGATACCATAAAGAATAGACAGCTTATGATGTAAGATATCAGTACTGGGTGTGTTAAGTATCCTGAACATCATTAATCTTATTAAAAATAGAGATAAAACATTAATAAATGTTATTAAGCATTAAAAATGAAGATAAACAGCAAGGACTACCTTTCTTAGAAGGTAAGTACCTGAGTAGTCGGCCAGGTGGGAGAAGGTGACTTCTCAAAGCCATAAAAGCTTGTGCCTTCATGAAACCATTATTATTTGACATTATTTTACAGTAAATAAACCTGTATTCTTTGCATGTTTGCAGTTAGTGGCTCTGTGGTCCATGTACAAGGAACAAAGAGGAGGGGAGGCCCTGAGAAAGTTTTCTTTCTGTTTCCATCTGCATCCAGAAGGAGGAGCTAGAGGTGGGTGTGTCTGGTCACCACAGCTCAGGGCAAGAAGCCAGTAGAGACAGGAAACACATTACGCTCTGGAGCTCCAGGCTGGTGAAGGTATAGGGAAGGCCAGAAACTCTGTTCTCTTCACACCGACAGCCTCCAGAACCTGGAGCCCATGTAGATGTCTTCCTCCCCAGAGTCCGCCAGAGTCCCACTAAGAACACAGAGCACGTTAAACACATGTTATTGTTTCTGGGACCCCAAATACATCCTGTAAACGTGCACAAAATGGTGGTTGAGTGCAGGCCAGCGGCCCAGGAACCTATGAAATCCAGTCGTTTTCCGTTAATTCCTCATCGCCTCCTTGGTGAGTTGAAATATTCAGCTTTGGTCTGAAAAGCAGCTACAGACCTCATGCAAAGAGCTTGTAAACAAACACCCACTGGAACCATCTGGTCTTGTAACACATACGGGTGATTAAGCTTCGGAGCTAAGATTGTTAACATTTTCAAAACACAACAATCCCAAACACCCTCAAATAGACTCTTGCACAAGTTTATAGGGAGAAAAAAAAACATGTGATGCTTTATATGGTAAATAATATGGAAAGATTAAAATGATTTTTTGTTTCCTTATTTCCCTCTCTCCTTTTCTTCTTTCCTTTCTTACATCATGAGTGCTAAAGAGAGAGAAAGGCTGGCGATACAAACATCTGGGCTAAAAACACATTTATCGTCCCCTTACTCCGAGTCTACATCAGCGGTTCTCAACCTGTGGGTCGCGAGCCCTTTGGCGGTTGAACGACCCTTTCACAGGGGTCACCTAAGACCATCCTGCATATCAGATATTTACATGACGATTCATAACAGTAGCAACATTACAGGTATGAAGTAACAACGAAAATGATTTTATGGTTGGGTCACAACATGAGGAACTGTATTAAAGGGCCAGAAGGTTGAGAACCACTGGTCTACATGGTTAACAGTTTAGAATGTTTCTTATCTTTACCTTCCTTAGTATAATCTTGCCCTTGGTAGAGGGAGAAACATGTGTGCTTATATGTGCACACAGGGGGTGTCTGAGTTCCTTCTAGAATATATTGAGCAATCCAGGCTATTTGCAAATAATGAATTCATACTTTTGTCCATAATGACTGAAGAAAGTCAGGTCAGGGGAAATTAAATATGCTAAGAGCTCTCTTTTTAATTGTACAATATCGATATTGCCTTTATAGTTAATTTCCTTGACAAGTCATAGGGCATATGGATTGGATTCTTCAGATATTTCTAATGTGGAAACAATTCTAAATTGGAACATTTCATTTAGGTGACATCACTACAGGGAAAAAGAATAAGCTGCAAGCATGTGGAAATAACACGGCTTTCTAGCTGAGGGCTGTTGAAATGAACAATGCAGAGAACCTAAAACTCTCAAGTGAAATAAAAAGCCCAAATGAGAAATCAATATCATATTAGGTCCCCTATTTTTATCTTCTCAATCTTGACCAGTCCTTATCCCTAGATTTATCATCAGTTGGAAGGAGAAAAGACAATAGTGGGAAGAAGAGGAGATATTGAATGACTGAAATGGTGACCAGTAGTTTAAACACAATAAATATTATTTTTTCACTCACGTAAAATCCATGATGGGTATTCTTGTTGGGGGTGGTCTCTTTTACATGGTGATTTGAAAGTTGGGTTTCTTCTATTTTTTACTCTCTGATTTCAATGGATGGTGTCCAAGTTTGCCCATATCATCTGCAAAAGTCTTTGGAAAGGGAAATGGTATAAAATATTGTGTGGCAAAGGATTTTATGGACCAAGTATGGAGAGATTCTGTCACTTTTAGTCTCTTTTCATGGAGAAAAACTCAAATCACATGACCACAACTAACTGGAAATATGGCCTGGCCCTGAGCCAACAAACAAGAGGCGATGAATTTGGTGAACTGCTGCCTAATATCCACTATAAGGAGGAAAGAGAAAAAAAAAGAAAAATGTTGATGAAGGACTAGAGCATGTTTAATTTGCTAAGAAGAAAACAATAAATTAAAGCCTTTTTTTTTTGTCAGTGGTACACTGGTAAACTATGGGGGAGGGGTTAAAAAACACAACCTGATTTGTAATGTTTGCTGATTTCCTTGGTGTAAATACCCTCACTATGGCTGCCTTCAAGCTACCCAACATGCAGGCCCTCGACATGGATTCGGGAAGAGATGTATAGACTCAGCACTAGCTCTGTCTCCCTGGACACTTTACTAATGAATCCTGAGAAAACACATCTGAGGCAGCCCATCGGTGGGAAGGAAGGGAACAGGCATTTTCCCTTTGGTATTGGACACAAGGAACGATTTCACTTCAGCATGGATTTATTATCTAAAAGACCATCTATATCAGTGGTTCTCAACCTTCCTAATGCCATGACCCTTTAATACAGTTCCTCATGTTATGGTAACCCCCAATTTCATTGTTACAAATTGAACATAATTAAAGCATAGTGATTAATCACAAAAACAATATGTAATTATATATGTGTTTTCCGATGGTCTTAGGCGACCCCTGTGAAAGGGTGGTTTGACCCCCAAAGGGGTTGCGACACACAGGTTGAGAACTGCTGATCTATATGATCTATTCATACAAAAAGCAGATGGGAGATCTAATTTCTGAGTCAGAAATAGCACCATGAGCACAGTGAGTCAAGACCACCAATCCTTACTGAAACCCAGGTCACACCTAGGCACAATGTCAAGTTTCCAGAACAACTTTCCAAGGAGCAAACCGAGGAGTCAGATGCCACCTCTGGAATTTCATACAATAGTTCCGCAATTGTTTTCCAAAGGAGGAAAGATTTGGAGATGGAATGGATAATGCTGATGTGGGGGAAAAGACCCTGAGAATGATTCCTTTGTTTCTGTCTGCAGGACAAGCTGGATAGAGGTGTCCATGCCCCATGAGAGAAGCAAAGGAGTGATATGGGCTGAAATGACTTTGCAATTTAGATGGATGCTCCCATCTCAATTAGCTAATGAGTTACGCTTGTTATCTATATAGACCAATAACTGTTTATACTTCTGACATTTCCACAAAGGCTTGTTGACTTTTGCTATCCAAACAGGCCACTTAAAGCTCAACTGGATTCATTCTTACCAGTCTGCTGGGGCCAGATACTCTGGATCAAAGTCCAGGTTCCAGGATGGAAAAGCAAGACACGTGAGGCAGGATGCTTCAGCCCAGTGGCTTTGCTACATGTGGGTATGTTCTCATGTGCCCAAGCAGCCTATCTAATAATAGACAAAGATTGAAATTGACCGTACCTTCACTAGCCTCCCATTGGCTAATCAGCAAAATATGCAAATTAACCACCAACAAAGATGGCGGTAATTTGCATACATAGGCGCGAAAGCTGCAGAGCGAAGGCTGAAGGCGGTTCCGGCCGGAGCAGTGAGGACTTTGAAGGCAGCTCTGGATGGAGCAGCGAGGGCTGTGAAGGCGGCTCCGGCCGGAGCGGCACCAGTTTTCCTCTAGCACCTGGGACCCAGGCCTATTGCACGAATCTTTCCGTGCAACAGGCCTCTCGTTCTATATAATAAATGGCTAATATGCAAATTCTCCCCTCAACCAGGAGTTCGAGGGGGAGTTCGACCAGGGGGCGGGACCAGCCAGTCCCACCCACCTCAATCAGGGCAGGCCTGCTGGACCCCACCGGTGCATGAATTTGTGCACCGGGCCTCTAGTTTTAAATACTAAAGATCAAGAACCTCTTCACAGTTGATGCTGATTGCTTTGTTTCATCGGCAGGTTACAAGGACATCACTCAGATTCTAGTCTCTGGACTGTGTGTTTGGCACTTGAGCTGAGGCAGATGAAAATATAAGGATGAATTAAATCTGTGATACATTGGTTCTAGTCAGTTACTGGTTTATTTTGGGCCAGTCGCTATTTTTGGAAAGTACTAACACTGGTGACGGCAGACTCAGGCATGGAGCTTTCTCCAAAAGTTAATCCGCTCACTTAGTAAATAATGAGCCTGTCCAAGGAGTGTTCTCCTCCTCCCATGATTTTTAATGATGGTGAAAAGTAAGCTATTCTGAAAAGAACTTTCCTTCTGCCAACCCACCCTATTGAATTTTTTTTTTTGTAACCGTGGTTTGCCAAGTAAACAGAACTAGGGCTTGGCACACCACTTTCGATCAGACCAACCATCAGAATCATAATGTCCTAAGTACAAAGCTCACTAATTGAATTTCCTTCGCTGGGCTGAAATACAGCAGCCAAGACGGAGAACACCGTGGGCTGTTTTTTATGAGGTCCGGAGTCGAAAGTCATTTTTAAAATGTGAGTGATGCAATTTCGTGTAGCTTTCATTTAAAAGGCTCCTTGGTAAACAGTGCTTCGGATTAGTGTATTTGTAATTTAAATGAAGACAATACATCACAGGGAATCTGGAGAGAAAGGAGAAGTTTAGGAAATGATTCATTCTTCTTTTTGTGTGGTCTGCTGCAGACAATTATAAATAGATAGGTGAAGGAAGAGAGAGGGGAAAAAAAAGCGCGATCGATTTCAGGAGACAACACTGAACTATTTCTAAAACCGAGTCGGTCCCAATAGTTAAATCTTTATTTTCTTCAAGCAGACTAATACATTCCGCCTAATTCATTTTTTTTTTTAATTTTCTCTCGGGGTCAGCTTGCAGATTTGCCTCAACAAAGGAAGCATCGTGTTACATCTTTTAAATAATTGATGACTTTTGGTCCAAGCCAGCTTGAAGGAAACTCTGAAAATAGGTACTGATTGAGCAAAGACTCCTTCCTGCCCACACTCCCCTCTTCGGCACTCCCCTCCTCATCTTTGTTTAAGGAAACCTGCTCTTCCCTCTTGGGCTTCTTTGCTTCCTTCTCGAGAGGGTGATGATGCCATTAGGGCTTAGGTTGTACCTACCACTTGGTACCTTCATTTATTTCCTATCATTCTATATATTTTTATTAAAGACAGAGGCAACTGTTTGTTATTAGCTGAATGATGTAATGAAGAGCTCTTATTTAGCCATCAGAAATGTTATGTCATCGTCATCATCAGAGATGGTTTGGGGGCGGGGACTGTAAAAATTGGGTTTTGAGTCTGTCCCTCTAAATTTAGAGTGTTTTCTCCCAGGGTCAAGTTACTCCGGAAGCTGGTCAGTGAGGGCCTCGCCCCAATCCAGCTGTTTCTGCCGGATCTAATACCAAGAACCTTTCTGAGTTGTCCCGTCAGAGAGAGAAGGGTTTCTTCATCTCGCCTCGCTGCTGGTATCATTAGCTATGGCCTGAGACTTGGAAAAGCCTTTACTGCCCTCAAGCAGCTGTGCTTGGTAGAATATTAGACTGGTCCACGGTGAACTTGGCTTCTGGTGATGCCTTTGTAAGTCACTTTGCCTTGCAGGGCCTTGGTTTCCTCAAAATGGGGGCTTTGGAGTGTGTCATCTCCAAGAACTCTATCGGTGATTGCCTTCTCGCTTCCTCCAAGGAAGGAGGTGACCAACCAAGGGGAAGCTGTGCTCCAGTTCATCTTGAGTTCATGAATGGCATTCTGAGCTTGAGTAGACAATGCATTTCCTCATTGTTACCCTCTCTCTTTCTTTCCGGTACGTTTCGTTTCTCTTTGTTTTTCATGGGTTCCTTCTCTTCTGCTACATACCCACTTCCCTTTCCCATCCTCACTTTCCACGTTTCCAGGGTGCAAGTGGAAGGAGGAGGATTGGCAGTGTGTTAGGATGGGTGATCTTGGCCGACTTAAGGAAATCACTTATTTGAAAAAGATTCTGTTCACACTTACAGGAAAGCATCCTCCTTCAGCAGTTGCAGCCAACAGTAGCCAATATTATTGAATTGGGGAAGGCTAACTATTAAGAGGCAAATGTTGGGAGATCTAAGTCTGGAATTCTCAATCCGAGCTCACTTTAACTGGGGGAAAGCCATGCATTGGGTCCATCCCTGCAAAAGCTGTGGGAGAGACCACATTCATATAACTTTTATTACAGCATCTTATTATTGTAATTGTTATGTTATTGTTACTCTTACTGTGCTTAATGTATAAATTAACCTTTATCATAGGTATTTATGTGTAGGAAAAAACACCATATGTATTCAGTACTATCCATGGTTTCAGGCATCTACTGGGACCCTTAGAACATATCCCCTGTGGATAAGGAGGGCGGTGGGATACTCTATATTACTGCTCACTCTCAAACTGTATCACAGTTTCTGACCCATCCTTCCTTGCAAGGGACATTTTAAAACACTGATTATATTCTATTTTTTCTCCTTTATTAGAGCAAGCTTTGGATTGGGGGACTGAAGTATTTATGCCCCAAATCTTCCCAGTAACTAATAGTGTGTGTGCATGCGCGCGCGCGCACACACACACACACACACACACACACAGATGTATTTAAGCTGCCACCAGAAGATTTAAATCAGACACAGATATGATCCCCTTAACAAAACTTAGCATCACTGCTTATGTTTTGAATACTATTGATGGGATTAATGGGAAAGAAGAAAATCTTCATTTACATTCTACATTTACATTTGACCTAAATCTATACATTGCACTGTAAGTTCAATTAGAAATGAGAGGCAGAGTAAAGCCTTCGTTTAAAACAACACAGTAATCTTTTCTGATTGCCTTTCATTGAAATCTTAAAAAATAAATTCCAATAATCAAACCCACACGAACGTCATATGACAGGAACTCTAGAAAGCTGAGGAATTTTTTCTGTCTTTTACTTTCCGAGAACACGCTGAAGTTACATGCA
This sequence comes from Myotis davidii, assembly GCF_000327345.1. Lineage (NCBI taxonomy): Eukaryota > Metazoa > Chordata > Mammalia > Chiroptera > Vespertilionidae > Myotis > Myotis davidii. The sequence goes on from NW_006289087.1 coordinate 5,456,104, forward strand.
GTCAGAAGGATCAAAGGAAATTTTTGTGTTTCTCCTTTTAAAAAATCTCACTGTCCATTTACCTTTTGAGCGTACATGAGGCACAGGATTGTGTAGCTCTCTGTAAGTAGATTAGATAATGCTCAACCACTGAGGCACGCTGGCTGAGCTCTCCTGATGTTTCTTTATATTTATCCAGCTTTTTAACAGGACTTCTAGAAAACAGGAGGGGCCATCCTAGAAAACAAATAGGGTCAGATTCTCACTTTTGAGCCATCTTGGCTTCCTTCTCGCTCACAAGTGCACTGGAAACCTATTTTTATTTGCAAAGCACTTTTCTTGATTCTATCTACACCCTGTCAAATTCCAATCGACGCAGGAGGCCTCCTTGTTCTCTGGGCTTGCTTGATCCTCGGCTCTCCCTCTAGGCAAGTATTTATTTTAAAAATTATCTCTTCGTGTTCTAGTACTCAAAGCATTTCTCTTTAGCATGAAAGCAAATGATTGGAGTTTGATTCCAGTTGCTTTCTGTCGTCTTGGTATGTTAAGGTGAAGCTGGAAGGGAAACCTCAATCTTCTTTAATTGTCAAGCGTTTTACTTGTAACTCCATTCTTTGTTGTTGTTGTTGTTAATCCTCACCCAAGGATATTTTTCCATTGATTTTTAGAGAGTGTAAGGTAGGAGGGAGGGGCACAGTGAGAGAGAGGGAGAGACAGATATGAGAGAGACGCATGATTGGTTGCTTCAGTGGGGCTGGGGATCAAATCTGTAACCCAGGTAGTGCCCTTGACTGGGAATCAAACCCTTGACCCTTCAGTGAGCAGGTCAGCGCTCTAACCCCTGAACCATACCAGCCAGGGAGTAACTTCATTCTTTCAAGCAAAGGGGAGAAGCTGGGGTTTGAAAGGTGTCCCTAGTGAATGCAATTTAGAGCTCTTCAGAGAGCCTTCTCATCACAACACAGGCACCTCTTAGAAACGCTCGCTCCCCCAAGTCTGCCTTTACTACATTCATGCCTTCAGGGGGTGACAGAAATGGCCTCGTGCCGTCCAATTAATGAGTATTCCTACATTTTCACTTAATAAACTGCATCAGAGTGTGTCTCAAACAAATGCCGGGGACCTTTTAGTTATCTATTGGCCATAATCTTCTTCAGCTTCTTCTGGGCTGCAGATCCTGTGCAGAATCCATCCCCTGGATATTTGAGGGACCTCTTCATGGTTCTGAATGTTTCTTTCATCCAAGGCTGAAGATGTGAGCAGTGTTCAGTTAAATCACATGGACTTGCCTTATTTGTAGGTCAAGGTTGGTAGAATATTGGCAATCTCATGAGGTTCTACCTAATTGCTTCCTCTGATAGCCATTCTGCCTATACAGCCCTTTTGAAGTGTATGTTTGGTTAAACCCACCACCGCACTTATTTGAACTAGAAGCTTCAAGTTTTTCCAATCACTCCGCTTCTTTCTATACCTGCTCCCTCTTTTCTGAGGCTCGGAGAAATAAGGAACAAAACCATCCTATTTGTAGAAATTTAGATAGTTGGAGATTAACGTGAAATCAGTAGAAAGTCCTTCGGTCCCTGTGGTAGAAGAATTTTTTTTTTGCCCCTGAAAGTTATAAATGAGTGTTAGAATGGAAAACGCTTTGAAATCTTAACCGGAGCATTTGCTATAAATAAGAGAGAAGCCCAAGATTAATAAATTGAATAAAGCTGAGAAGGAAGAAAACTTAAAATAAGAAATGAGGGCTGTGCGTTAGTTGGAGTATTAATACAGCCCTGAGTATATATCTAGGAAAATCAAAGACTTGCTATAGGCAGAGTGGACTCAGTTATAACTATTAATGTGTGCTTAACGCGACTGCCTGGAAGATTTTATTAAATGCAGCAGCCAAGGAAATTGACCTCGCTTTTTTTTTTCCTTTTGGGTTGGATCCTTGCTCATGTCCCATAAATGAATAGATCTGACAAATTTACTGGTTTGCCAATGAGACAATATTAAATTATGAAGATGTAAGGGGGGGAAAATCCTACGCTAACGTTGTTGCCATTGGAAAGGTAAGCTGTTCCCTACAAGGTTAGGGGATATTCATGTTCCTCCCAGCGGAGGGGTCAGTGGCCTCTTGACATCGGTGACCATCACTGTGGCCCTGGCCAGTATTTCATTAGCAACGTACATGGAGAGATCCCCGTTTCCCTCATGTTGTCTTTAAAAATGCACAGACATTACTTTTCATGCTTCTACCGTGTTTTATTTCATGGGATATGCTGACAGATTGGACTCCACTGTGTGTGTGTTGCTGTGATCATGGGGTTCCTCTTGAACTGTTTTGCCCTTGTTCCTATTGAGTCACTGTATGGGCCACTAAGCCTCGGTTGTCACTGTCAGGCTGTTCCTTAATTCTTGTCTCTTGATGATGCACAAAAATCAGATACCATTCTCCTATATGCCTCGTCCTGTGCTCAAGACAGGAAGCCTTCTCTTCCTACCGTATTTGCCGGCGTATAAGACGACTGGGCGTATAAGACGACCCCCTAACATTTCCACTCAAAATACAGAGTTTGTTATATATTCGCCGTATAAGACTACCCCCTCTTCCGCACACCTTCCACACACCAAATAAAATGTAAAACAATATCAGATTTGATTTTAACATTTTAATTTATATTCAAATGCTTATGACATGCAGGAAAACTGTCACAAGGCTGTATGTAATCAAACATATACATAAAACAGTGCAAGTTTATTACCGGTAAACATACCGGTAATTCACTAAAGAAAACACACTCTATAGACTGGTACCGTAGATGCTTCTCAGGAACACAGGCAAGCAGCCCACAACCTAGAGGGACTGTCAATGATAGAAGTAAGATAACAAATAGAGGTAGAGAGCAAGTGCCGGGCAAGTCCCTAGCAA
>NW_006289087.1:5459308-5484379 GCF_000327345.1 Myotis davidii
GAAGTGGGCGGGCATCGGGAGGCCACTATGGCACGGGGCAAGCACTATGGGCAGTCTATCTGAAGTGTACCTGGCGTATAAGACGACCCCCCACTTGGAGGCATATTTTTCAGGGCCAAAAAATCGTCTTATACGCCGGCAAATACGGTAATTCCACCTTCTGTGAATGTAGGGAAGGTCTTGGTACGCGTCAGTTACCAGCCGAACGCGTAGTCCTTACGCGTCAGTTACCAGCTGAACGTGTAGTCCTTCCCAAGTGTATTTAGATGTTGTTTCCTTCCTGCTTTTGAAGGAAAGAGGCATGTCATACCTGCCTCTCTAGGGCCCCGTCAGTGACTCAGTTGGTCTCTTAGATGCACCTCCTTCATCTCTATGAACCCATATAGCAACTCTCCTATAAGGGTCGGAGCATGGAAGGTTCTTTCAGTGGAGGGGGCTGTAGCTCCATCTGACTCTCTCACACCTGCTCCAGACTCAGCAAGACTGACAAGCTACAGCCCCCAAAGGGTAGCGCCTCCAAGGCCGAAAAAGTGATCCCTTCGTTGTCCCGGCCCGCACCGCAGTGCCTGGCCCTCTGTCAGTGCCCAGGACCTCTGTGCTCAGTCTCTGGTGACGCCTCTCACTTCTGCTTGGAATTGAACCTGCAGGAGTAAGTCAGGTTTTTCTTTTTCTTCTTTTAAAAATATATTTTATTTTTTACAGAGAGGAAGGGAGAGGGATAGAGAGTTAGAAATACCAGTGAGAGAGAACCATTGATCAGCTGCCTCCTGCACACCCCCTACTGGAGATGTGCCCGCAACTAGGTACATGCCCTTGACTGGAATCAAACCTGGGACCCTTCAGTCCGCAGGCCGACACTCTATCCACTGAGCCAAACTGGTTAGGGCAAGTCAGGTTTTTCTGAACCACATCCAGCAGATTGCTGCCTCCCTGTGGAAAATGGCATTTCCAGCGGCGGATGACCTTTTTCATGGCACCTGGGTTGCTTTCCGTGCAGATTGAGAATCAGTTAGCCAACAGGAGACTTAGGTCTTTCCATGGGAAGTGGGTGGGAATGAGAGTGGTTTCTCTCTGCTCCTTCAGTTCAAACTGTCATACAATGGAGTTCTGCCCAAAAGACATTCTGTCCCGTGATTCTGGGGCACCGGGTGTTGTTCTGTGCGACATCAGTTTAGTTTTCATCATCGGGGAGACTTCAATCTGCGCTCCTTAAACACTGCAGGTGGGCCCAGCAGTCAGGAAACCAGGACGCGGTTCCGACTCATGCTTTCTTATTTCTTAGCCTTCATGTGAAAGGGCCGCCATATGAAATAATTGATCACGAGATTCCTTTAAATAACCAACTCTCTTGGAGCATTTAAAATATGATTTGATTTAGAAAAATCAGTGTCCATGCACTCAACTTTTCAAGAGCACACCTGCTTTGTCATATGATGGGGCGGGGGATGGTAAGGAAGCCAGGAGGCATGAGGTTCTTCAGCGAGCCCAAGAGGAATCCATCTTCATTTAGGAAAGCATTGGCTTTTCTAGAATTTCCCAGGAAAAGCACCTTCCCCTTCCCCACCTCTAGAGTACAAAAGAGGAAGTAGGAGAAGGAGAAGGGGGAAGGGGGAATGGGAGGAAGGGAGGAAGAGGAAGGGGAAGGGGAGAAGGGGCCAAGGGGAAAGCAGCCCAGTTTGAACTGGGAAGAGATACATCTATTTCTCTGGTGGGTTCCATTTCTGCATTATGCATGCGCCTACCAGTGAGGTTTGCTCTGATCCTGACTATTAAACGTTTATTTTTAAACGCTGACTGGGCAGCAGTCCAGCGATGCTCTTTCCCCTACTGCGCATCCTGCCTCCTGGTTTCAGGTCCGAGCCTGGCGAAATGCAACCGAGGAGCAGGAAGTCCTTGCGAAGTGTGGGGACTTGATGGGCGCTGAGGTTTTATATTTATTTATTTATTTTATTTTTCCTTCTTCCCCTCCATTTTTGAAATTCAAATTGAATGCAATTTTCAGCTCATTTGAGCCAGAATATACTGCGGCTGAGCTTCAGTGGTTCTTAAATTCAGGCTCACAGGTGAAAACAGATATCATCTGTCACAGAGGGCGGGCGAGCCCACAGGCCCCGCATTTTATTCATGGGAGGCCCAGCTCTAGTGACTGATTCAAACCTTTCTGACTAATCGACTCATCATTCACTGCAAACCGATCAACTAATCAATGAGACCCTTAAGACACTCACGAAGTCTGGGGAACAGTGTCCTCCCCCTTTAAAAAATAATTGTTCATGTCTATTTCTGTACCCTTGGTATTTTAATACCTTTTTTTTTTTTTTTTTTTTTCAAATTTTTTTTATATCCTTTTTTTTTTTTTTTTTTGCAAACGGAGACAATATCATGGCAATCTTTTTTCTACCCTTCCTATTTTGATCGTTTCCATCTTTAATGTCTCTGTCAATGCTATTTATTTATGACTGAGAGTTGCAGAGAGCTTACTGCTGGGGAAGGGGGACCCAACACCTGGAGTGTTTTCTTCACTAAACAGAGTGCCTGGGAAAAAATCTTTCTTGAGGCAAATGGAAGCACTGATTTAAAAAGGGGAGGCACTCACGGGGTCCTTGAGTTTGAAGTGTGTCTTCTTCACAAGATGACTGATCAGGTGCCTCAAGTGTGTTTCTTGGCACACTTGGGCCACTGGTGTATGCCCGGGGGGATGCAAATGAGCAAACGCTCATCTGCAGTCCCTTCTCTGACTCCATAAAGGACGTGCTGTGGCCATTCTGCTTCTGAAATGTGGGTTTTATGCGTTAGCCCTGGTGCGATTTTGACCGTGTCAGTGTGAGCCTAACTTCCCTTGGGAACACGAAGGCCGCTAGCTTTCTTTCTCTATTTTGTCTTCAGGGCCATGAGAGACAAACTAATTATGAGGTTATTTCAAAGTAAGTGGGAATAAAACAATGTGATCTCTAAATACTATCATTTCCAATGAAGTTAATTTATAGCCGTCACACTTGGAGTTTAAAAACGTTTTGCGGTAAAGGTCTGATCAGGCCATATTTGTTTATATGTGTGCACATGTACGTGTGTGTGTGTGTGTGTGTGTGTGTGTGTGTGTGTGTGTACGTGCTTATACCTCTCCAAGGTCTCTAAGACAGTGACCACAGGCATTTCTAAATAGTTATTTTCATGTTAATAAAGGTATCAACCACTTTGTTCTCTTAGCAGTAATGCACTTGTGTATTGGGTCCTCAATAGGAGACATGTACTGCATTTCCTTTCTAAGAAAGAGCACCCGAGTTGTTAGCCTGTTTCCTCACTATCACACCTCAGTTCAGCTGCCAGGACTCTCGGTCGTTCCTGTGACATTGCTGTAAGAAACCTTCCTGAGTGGGTGGAGGGAGGGAGGGAGGGAGGGAGAGAGGGAGATGGGGCGTGCGGCTGGGCTTCCTGAGGGCTGGCCTGTGAGCTGCACCTCCAGGCTGAGGCAGCAGGGAGGCGGGTCTCCAGCGGAGGAAAAGGGCAAATCAAAGAGACTCAACAACTTTGAAAAGTCGCCAGTTTTACAGAGCCGGGAAAGAGAGGCCGCACGGGTCAGGGGAATAACAGTAAGTTATTAGCCAAGTTAAATATCAGGGAGAACTGTTTCCCTCAGTGTTTCAAAATGTTAACAAAGAACAGGTATTACTTTTGTGGTCAGAAAAGGAAATTTCTGACCATAAAAGTGAAGAAAAATAACCCTCTGAGACTGGGGATGAAATGAGATATAAATAATAAATCAAAAAGGGTAAGAACCCCCCCTTCCCACCCCCAAAGTATTAGGGGATGGGACAAAGGGGACGGGTATTCTTGGACCAGATGGTGGCAGGTGCCTTCTAACTGGACTTGGCCTTCAGCCTCTTAACTTTCAGGCCTCACTGTGGACCACTCCAAAGTAATATCCCATCATCCATACAAGCTCCTGCTTGGCCAACCTGGCATTGAAAAGCCCCACAGCATCGCCCCATCCCATGTGTCCAGCCCTATCCCATCATCCTGCTCTTCCGCTCTTCACATTAAAAAGCGTAATAACCGCACTGGCCGGTTTGGCTCAGTAGATAGAGCATCGGCCTGCGGACTGAAGGGTCCAGGTTCGATTCCAGTCAAGGCCACATACCTGGGTTGCGGGCTCAGTCCCCAGTGGGGGGCATGCAGGAGGCAGCCAATCAGTGATTGTCTCTCATCATTGATGTTTCTCTCTCTCTCTCCCTCTTCCTTCCTCTCTGAAATCAATAAAAATATTTTTAAAAAGCATAACCACATTTCACAATATATACAAATACCAAATCATTATGTTGTACACCTCGACTACTGCAGCCGACCTTGAACAACACAGGTTTGAACAGTGTGCATCCCCTTAGACATGGACTTTTTTTCAGTCCACAGTTTGAACTGCACAGCCTAAGACAGCCAATGTAAACTCACTTTGGTTACCAAAGATATGGGTGCAGAAGAGAGCCGAGAATATCTGCAGCAGGAGGAAAGAGGTGTGGAGAGAGATGAAAGATGCAGGAGAAAACGAGGCATGTGTGAGAAGAGGGAGAAGTGAGTCAGAGACGTTCTTCAGGGGCTGTGAGTCAGAGAGGAAGATTACATAATGAACTTGGCAGAACGTCTATGCAGCGAGGACAGTGGGGAGGATGTTGACCCTGGGCTTAGGGAGGAAAGTATCCAATGAAACCGGTGGTACCTATAATCTGAGTGAGGTAAGAGTGACATGGTGTGTGTGGCGGGGAGCGGGAGGGGGCAGACTGTTGAGTCTGCTGGGCTGGGCTGGAATCAGGCAGAGTTACTGTGGCGATGTTGGGAGGTGATGGCATAACCGGCAAGACACCTGTGCTTGGAGATGGATCACAGGCTGGGCATCTTGAGAGTTGAAGAGCCTTGTAAACCTGGAGACCTGGCTCCATATTCTCATTTGCTGTTTAGGGGAAAAGTCTAAAATGCTCAGTGTCATCTCCCTGGCTGCCTTTTGGGCCTCTTCACAGCCCTCTCTGCTCTCCCTGAACTCCAGCCAAGCCATACTACTCTCCACCGCCTCAGCCTTACTCATCCGCACCCCCAGTTCCCTCTGTCTGGAACGTCATCCTGTTCTTTACCGAACTCCTGTTCAAATTCTCAGTCTCAACTGAAAGTCATTTCTGCAAACCTTCCATCCCCCTGTACCACACACGAGGTAAGGTCGTCATTACCTGCTTCCAAGCATTCAGCTCCCATTGCTTAAATTTCATGGGACATATAGTTACTTCTTGACTGTCCTTTTTCTAGGTTGTGAGCTCTATTCACTCCTATCTTCTAGCACTCTACCGGTCATGGAGTAGTTGCCCAATAAATACTTCTTGAGTGAATAAAGGTAGAAGCTTATATTCAAGTGATAACTTTTCACCACCAGTTGTTGATAGAGCCTGAGCTACTTCTAAAAGTAAGTACAAAAGGTCCTCAAGGATTCTCCAGGTCCATACATGTTGTCACAAACAGCACTATTTCATCTTTTCTTATGGCCGAGTAGTATTCCATAATATATATGTACCGCATCTTCTTTATCCAGTCCTCTATCAAAGGACATTTTGGTTGTCTCCATGGCTTGGTTGCTGTGAATAATGCTACAATGAACGTAGGGGTGCATAAATCTTTGCAAATAAATGTTTTTGAGTTTTTGGGGTAGATGCCCACAAGAGAGATTGCTGGGTCATGTCTGAACCATTTCTAAGTGTACATTTCAGTGGAATTAAGTACATTCACATGGTTGTGCAACCATCACCGCCACCCATCTCTAAAACTTTTTCATCATCTCAAGCTAAAATTCTGCATCCATTAAACAGTAATGTCCCATTTCCCTCTCCCCTGAGACCCCAACATCTGCCATTCTATTTTCTGACCCTATGACTTTGACCACCTAGACACCTCATGTAATGGAATCCCATTATATTGTCTGGCTGATTTTACTCAGTGTAACGTTCCCAGAGTTCATCCATGTTGTAACATGTATCAGAATCCTTCTCCATGTTAAGATTGTATAATATCCATATTTTATTTTTCCATTTATCCATTGAGAACTACTTGGGTTGTTTCTACAGACACCAGGATTTCTAATCTTCCCCCCCACCCCTTGCCTTGCCTTTCTTCCCACTTCCTCCCTCCCCTCCTGATTGTCCAGGGAACTCACTGTGTTCCTCATATCTTGAGATACATAATCTATCATGTAATTGAGTAGCCTGGGGGAGAATGGCTGGTGGTTCAGAGGCTGGAGGATTCAAACAGGGAGGTGGATTGAGAAGCTCCATGTGCATGGCAAAGTCCCCAAAATGCCCTGGACTATGAGATTTAGGAGGGAGAAGAGATGTTTCCAGTTGGGTCATGGCAGCCTGGATTGAGAAAGACTTATTTCTCCTTTTCCCTTGTTATCAACATGGAGGAGGGGGATGAATGAGAAGGATCAGGGAAAAAATGAGACATTAGCTCTGGGAGGAGATACTGGGGGGAAGAGGTAGGAGACAGATGGAAAATGAAGGGGAGTTTGGCACAGTCAAATGGGTGCCCCCCAGGGCACATGGGAAAGTTTCAATGGCAAAGGAAGGGTCAGTCAAGTCTTAATTCAAAGCCGTCCTACCATCTTCATGTAGAAAGAGCCCTCAGCACTAGGAGATAATGCACATGGTCTATGGCTAATGACGATCTGAAGGAGAGACTCCACAGCCACCACTGGGCACCCATCCCTCATGTCGAAGACGTTCTTGTTTGCAATGAGGCTAGTTGAGCCCTTTCCTCCCCTTGACTGTTCAGTAGCTGGGAGAGAAGTATTCACATTCATTCCACCACAGTCCCTCCAGCGCTTGCATTCTTTCTCAATTCAAGATCAGAACTGGGTTAAATCTTTTCCCTTAACAACATCCTGGTTACAGTTTTCTAAGCCTTGAATGCCCTTTGAATTGTCTGCTCCAAGTTCTCTTGGCTCAGGTACCCCAAGAGGAATGGGTGTCTCCCTTGGTCATTGGGTAGCCATCCCTCCCCATGCCAGCATGTAGCGTGGCACTGGTCTTCCTGTGGGGTGAGCAGCTGCCCTACTTCTGAGATCAGCCTGATGACAGAGGACTCAGGACATGCCACGCTTTATCTCGCAGCCTAGAAGCAGAGTGAGGAACTTCCAAGCTAGTGCAGGCTCTGAGATTATGTTGTCTTCGGGGAAGTTTTATTATATTTTCCTTTCTACTTCACAAGTCCAGCTCGGCCATTTCAAGTTGCCTCTGATCTTGAACGGCCATGGCTCACCCCCTTGAATCCATCCTTGAGGACCATCCCACTGGTCACTGGGCAGAGCCCCCTCAGGCTAAGAAAATCTCTTCCTCTTTGTTTCTACTTAACCCTTGCCCTTCATGGTGGGGAGCTGCCTTCTCTGGGCCGCCCCCCCCCCCCCTCCCCGTAGTTGCCCCCTGTAGTTCCTTATCACTTGTAGGTGATTAGCAGGAGACTTCTAAGCAAAAAAGGCCTTGCTTAGAAGTCTCCCATAGGCGCTTGCCATTTGGCGACAAAAGAGAAAAATGGAGCCTTTGAAGAATACATATACACTATTTGAGGAATGTACTTGTACTTGGAAAGAGAGGGATGTCTATGCAAGTTCAGGAACAGGATTCAATTTTACTCCCTTATCGGAGAGCAGAGCTATTGGGTGGTGGCTCGGATGACTTTTGGAATTAAAAAGAAGCACTTGCCACAGCCAAGTGTCTAGTCTTTTTGTAAATGTTTATTTGAGGATTTCTCTCTAGACAAGGGTCCCCCAACAAGTTGTATTCCAGTGAGGCAGAGGGCCTGGGAAATGTCGTAACTGGGGCTGGTGGAGCTGTTCTTGCAGGAGGAGCAAGCTCAGAGGCAGCGTGCTGGATTCAGCATTTCCTGGGTACCCCCCTCCCCAGATTCATCTGCCCAGATGAAAGCTCCTTCTCTCTCCCAGGCCCCCAGGCTCTGTTGTCACTCCACTGCTATCTGCAGGTCCCTCAGGGGAAATATTATATCCTCCTTTCAGCATCCTGAGCTACCAGGCCCGGCATTAAGTGAAACATTAGATATTATTTTTTTCAGATCTCTTAACTATTTCTCCAAGTGTCCCACTTAGACCAAAAGACAGAAAAAATAAAGAAGTAACCAACTCATTTTCCTGAGTTTTAAATTGTTAGCCTCTCTCCTGTTATTCTTAGTGTTAAAAAAAAAAGACTACGAAAAGCCCAATAGAAATGACACCCCTTTTCTGCCAAAGAAACATCACCGCCACCATTCGATAATGGGTATCGAGGTGTGTAAGAGCCACAGGGACATACATACGTGGAGTGTTTTGTGTTTCTGTTGTTGTTTTGCCACAGGGTGTTTCCAGTGTTCCTGGGTGGACGCTGGCTGTGCCCAAGCAGCTGCTTGTGTAGCAGTCTAGACCAGCGATCGCCAACCTTTCGGACCTCACAGACCACCACTGGTCCGCGGACCACCGGCTGACGACCACTGGTCTAGACGGCAGAACAGATGCTCCCGTCTTCGCCTCTGCTTCTCATTCTTTGCTTGCTCATGAACGGGTGACGTGTCCCTCAGAGCCAAGTTCATCTGTCCCGGTGTTTCCCAAAAGCCCGCAGACCTGCTGAAGCGGAGGCCAGGGCAGGAGCCGGGCATGTGCATTTAACCTGCGCCAGGTGCCTCCCGTGTCCAGCGAGCCTGGGAAACACTGGGCCATTCTTCCCGCCTCTCGCCAGCAAAGCTGCCGGATCTCGGGGTTGTTCCCAGGCGCGGAGCTGTTTGTGTGGCCTTTTTCTCCTGCGTGGCTGCCACTGTTTGTCCTAAGCAGGTCACGAACATAGAACAGGAGGCCTATTTTACCCTAGCCAGGAAAAAAAGGAGCCTGTTTTAAAAAAATAAAATAAACCCAACCGAAAACAAATGCTGAGAGGCGAGTTCTCTGTGCTACAAGAATAAGGAGAGTGACCTCCAAAGGTCTGAGGTGGAAATCCTCCTCTGGGCGGCCACTGCTGCCTTGCTGGTCTCCACAAGTTCTGTGTGACAACAGGAAGAAGGCCTGTTTGGCCGTCCTGGTTAAGTCACAAAGCCAAGTGCACACTCTGTTTCCCTGCAGATGAGCTGCCTGTGGCCCCTACGGCCTGATAAGGTGGCTTAGAGACGTGACCTAGAGCAATGACCCAGGAACTTTCTTGAGAATAATCCTTGAGAGAGCGACAGATGATAGAGCAGGACACCAGGAAGCTCTCAGGGTGCTGGGGGAGCTGCTGGTGTAAATATAAATGAGGAAGACAGTGCGCTTTAAAAAAATACGTATTTTTTCATTCATTTCAGAGAGGAAGGGAGAAGGAGAGAGACAGATAGAAACATCCATGATGAGAGAGAGTCATGGATCGGTCGCCACACTGGGGACTGAGCCCACAACCCGGGCATGTGCCATGACCAGGAATGGAACCATGACCTCCTGGTTTATAGGTCAATGCTCAACCACTGAGCCACAGCAGCTTTGCCAGGGCACTTCTATCATTTCTTGAATAAGACAGGCTGGGGCCTCAGCAACAATGGAAAAGCGTATCTTGGGTACCTAATTGAGTTTTAGATTTTCCACTGTCACCCGGTGGTGGCTCTGCTGTTTGTCTGAGAGTCACTTCTCTGCCCTGCCTTACATGATCCCAAGCTGGGGCCCTGAACTCTTTCCGTCGCCACACAAAGAAAAGCCATGACATTAGCCCTTCGTGTCTTCGCCACACTGTTCGGATCGCCATGGCAACAATAGTTTTAATTATGGAGAGCCGTAATAATAACTTGTGTATCAGACGGGACTCACTCTTCCCTGTGGACAAAGCTCGGATCAGCGAGAAGCTGCACATGGGGCTTCTCCTCCCAGGCTGGGTTTTGTTTTTGCGCCGACAGACAGCTCTTTAGCTCATGGGATGAGCCAGGGGCTGCTGGCTGAGGGGCCTGGGGGTGAACCGGACCTTGTTGTCTGTGAGGCAGCCTGATGGGCTCATCCCTTGAGGATTTAAGCCCCAAGGGAGCCTCACTCTGAGAGCTGCTTTGGGCTTCCCCGTTCCACTGGAAATTGACATGTTAGGGTAGAGACGTGCATGAAGTATCATCGGGTGATCGTCTCTGGCAGCACTCAGGATCCTGCTGGGAGGGTGCAAGTGAGTAATTCCATCTTGGTCTTGGAAATATACAAATCCCAGTCATCAGAATATGCAGGGGAGCCCAGCCGGCATGACTCAGTGGTTTAGCGTCAACCTATGAACCAGGAGATCATGGTTTGATTCCCATTCAGGGCATATGCCCGGGTTGCAGGCTTAATCCCCAGTAGGGGGCGTGCAGGAGGCAGCCAATCAATGCTTCTCTCTCTCTCTATATATATATGAACTATGGAGGGGAAATTCAGGACAGAGCACACCTACCCATGCATAAACCCTCACTCTTCATTTCTGGAACTGCTTGCCTGTTGCTTTTTTTTTTTTTTTTTAATTTCTCTCCAGGCCTAGAGAGGTACCACCCCATATCTAACTATTTCTGGGCTGCCTTGTTCTGAAAGCTCTTGCAAAGCTAAATAATCTTCCCCCTAGGTAAACATAAATCATTGTCTACCTTCCCTGCTCCTTGAGTAGACCTTTTGATACGTTCATTAATTACGGCCGCTGCCTGGTGGCACGGTGATGGCTGAGTCACCACGGTGCGCATCTTTCCCCAGCGCCCCCACGCCTGACAGCGAGCCCTACAATCCAATTCGGCGTTACAGAAAGAGGCCCTTCTTCCTGGCCAGGGACGGCAGGATGGGAGTGAAGAAAAGAGACAAGCCTGGGAGATGCGGCCCGTGGTCTCAGGAGTGAGGGGAGAAGAGGGAGGACAGGTGGAATTTGATGGGACGATGTCCTCCAACAGGCTCATCTCCGGCCACCCCTGGAATAAATCCCGTGCTCTGTAGATTCGCGGCCTCCATCCGCAGTCCCGTTAATCACAATCCCGGCTTTGGAGGGCCAGGATGGCCATGCAGAACTGTTGAGAAACAGGCACCATGCTTCTGATTTCTGATCCTTTCCTGCATCATCATCATTATTTGTGAAAGTCCCCATTTGGAGTAAATCTTGCTGAACGAATGACACAGAGTACCCGTGTTTGTTTTTGCCTCCACGCTCGTTCCGAAAGCTCTGCGGCTCTGCTTTTGATTTTGGCGTTTAGGCGTGTTCATTAAGCCTCTGTACAGAGCGAGGGGGTTCTGGCTTTTGTTTGTAAGTTTAATCAGATTTGGGGGTGAGAATGGCGCCGGGAATCTGTCACAATTAGCTTGGCTGCGTGCGCGTAGCTCTCAGGGCTCTGAGACCCTTGAAATGTCTGTTTTTAGGACATCAGCAGGGGGCTAATGAAAAGGCTGTGTTGATTTTAACGAATTGCAAGCCACTGTAGCCAAAATAAATATAATCTGCTTTTTGGATTAGTTGTCACAGATGATTTTACCGACTAACGGTGATTAAAGAACCTGAGTGGACCATACGCGTAGCTGCTCTCCAGCGGCTCTTGCTAAAATAGCAATAAACAGGAGTAAATAAAGACTCCGGGCATTAGTTATCTTTAATAAACAGTGACACCAGATACACTGGATATGGCATGAGGAGGCAGGGGTGGGGGCTGAGGTAAGGTCAGGGTGTCCACTACCCTTGTGGTTAAAAAAGCACACTTCAGTTCCAGCTGAAGGCCAGTGTGGCTCAGTGGTTGACCTATGAACCAGAAGGTCACAGTTTGATTCCTAGTCAGGGCACATGCCCAGGTAGTGGGCTCTGCCCCCAGTGTGGGGCATGCGGGAGACAGCCGATCAATGATTCTCTTTCATCATTGATGTTTCTATCTCTCTCTCCCTCCCTTCCTCTCTGAAATCGAAAAAAAATTTTTTTAAATGTTTTAAAAGGAGAACTGAAGTGCTCACTGGTCATGTTCACCTGTTGTTGTACCTCGCTAGAAAGCGGTAAGACACGCAGAGATACTCCCTGGTTCCCCGGCCCCCCCTCCAAAGCCATTCCCATCCATTAACATTCTACCCTCATCTTCCATGGACCCTAGGCCCGAAGTTGTTGAAATCCTGCAACCATAGAATCGGAATATGAAAATCAAGGACGTGTTAATTACTTGTGTAATTACTAACCTGCTAGCTGGGGTGATTCTGCCCAGTTTCATAAACAGAAGACTGGCACTGTGCCCTTCCCTGTGGTTTTCTACCCCGACAAAAAGAATGATGTGCCCCGATTGGCAACACCGATCCTCCGTGTCCCCAGGAGAGTCTGACCGCGTTTTCCCTCGCTGCTGCTTAGCTTGAACCCAGAGAAGAAAGATTGTGGCCGAAGCCCTCTTAGGTGGGGTGTGTGAGACCCTGCTAAAAGATGTGTCTTCTAAGCAGAAAAAACAGCAGACAGGAGAGGCTATGGCAGCCGTGGGCAAACTACGGCCCGCGGGCCGGATCCGGCCCTTTTGAAATGAATAAAACTATTGAAAAAAAAGACCGTACCCTTTTATGTAATGATGTTTACTTTGAATTTATATTAGTTCACACAAACACTCCGTCCATGCTTTTGTTCCGGTCCTCCAGTCCAGTTTAAGAACCCATTGTGGCCCTCGAGTCAAAAAGCTTGCCCACCCCTGGGCTATGGTGTTTCCTATTTTGAATCTTATAAAATGTTTTGAATCGTGCTGTGAGGATTGTACCTGGAATGTTCTAGAAGCAGCAGGAAGGCCAGCATGGAAGGAGAGAGTAGGGGAGGTCAGAGTAAGTAAGAGGTCAGGTCTGTATGACCTTGTGGCACCTTTTAAAAAATATATAATTTATTGATTTTTTACAGAGAGGAAGGGAGAGGGATAGAGAGTTAGAAACATCGATGAGAGAGAAGCATTGATCAGCTGCCTCCTGACCACCCCCCACTGGGGATGTGCCTGCAACCTAGGTACATGCTCTTGATCGGGATTGAACCTGGGACCCTTCAGTCCCCAGGCTGACGCTCTATCCATTAAACCAAACCGGCTAGGGCCTTGTGGCCCCTTTTATGGACTTTGCCTTTTATTTGGCGGCAGATGGGACACCCCTGTATGTTTTAGGCAGAGCGATGTGACCTGTCTTACATTCGCAAACCCTGAGTAGTAGGTAGAGAGCATGTCCTCGTTTCCCCGAGGGGGAGCAGGGCACAGAGTGGGTCTGTGAAGCACTGGTAGGAAGTCTCGATGGGACTAAGACGCATAGAGCTTGCACCTTGCTCCTCACTACACCGCACTCTGCCTCCCACGGAAGACAGTCCGTGTCTGTGGGATGTCCGTCTCACCCCCGATGGGAAACAGCTTGTAAGCGTTATTTTATCGATGATACCTTTTGACTATTTGGATTCAAATTCATGAGTGATTGGACCATCCGGGATACCATTTGCATCTTTACATTCCCTTTCCAAACAAGACAGCAGCACATAGTGAAATCTGAGAACTGGGTAAAACTGTGGACTTGAGGTCACCTCAGCAGGTCGTGTGGAATCTGGGATTTCAATCTAATTCTGTTGTCTGACTCTGCATCGCATTCCCTGCTCATGGTATTGTGCTGCCTCCACTGTGTTTATGACTCTAGAATCTAGAGTCTCAGCCGTGGGCAAACTACGGCCCGCGGGCCGGATCCGGCCCATTTGAAATGAATAAAACTATTGGAAAAAAAGACCGTACCCTTTTATGTAATGATGTTTACTTTGAATTTATATTAGTTCACACAAACACTCCATCCATGCTTTTGTTCCGGCCCTCCGGTCCAGTTTAAGAACCCATTGTGGCCCTTGAGTCAAAAAGTTTGCCCACCCCTGCTAGATGCTAAGATGCGTTTACACACACAGGGCGTGAGGCGGCCACTCTGCACTGAGTGGATGCTCATTGACCTTCCTGTGAGGCTCCTACTTTTAAATTCTTCCACATTCCAGGCAGATCGTTGGGTAGACTCCCAATTATCAGGTGGGTGGGCATTGCAGCCCTATAGCTAGGGAAGGTAGCCGTGTGATGAGTGGCATAACATTGCCTAGAAGTAGTCATTTGGGGATTGTCCCTACATTTCATTTGTCTTACAGTGAGTCCTCACTTAACATCATGGATAGGTCCTACAACTTTAAGTTAAATGATGGGTAGCAAACCAGTTTTACCACAGGCTAATTGATATAAACAAGAGTTGAGTTCCTCCGGCATCTCACCAGCATTATAACAAAATTATGTGGAACGAAATAACCTTATTGGAGGACCTACTGCAATTCAGGATCCCCTACCCCCCAAATTCCATAAACACTACTAAGTGATACAGATCTCATTGGATATCATAATAGGTAAGGGGCTCTTCTTTCTTGTTGAATTTGAAATTAAATATTCTCACTCAATTCTTAGGATGAATGTGGAACGCCATACCCAGTCAGACAAATGCATACGCACAACTGTTCATACAGACAAATACATACACTCACACACACGAGAGTTTGTTTTCTTGGTCTTCTGTGAGGTGTCGGTGTTAATCATCTTGATCAAATCTGTTCGTTAAATTTAAATAAATTATGCTCCCTTTTGTAAGTATAAGGCCAAATTCTGGGCATGCCTTTTTAAAGACTTTAAATCTAATCTATAATAATAAAAGCATAATATGCTAATTAGACCAGGTGTTCTTCCAGACTACCCTGGGGCTGTGAGGGAAGCCTGGGTCCTGGGTCCCGGGTGCCAGAGGAAAGCTAGTGCCGGCAGCCTTGGAAAGGAAGGCCTACTCTTGCTTGAATTTCATGCATCGGGCCTCTAATATCTTTGGAATTCTGATAGGTTAAACAAATAATAGTTTTGTAGCACAATGATAGCAAGGTCATGTGGGATCTGGGATTTCTGTGGCCTTCCTGTGAGGATAGTGGTGTTCCTTCATTAAGTAACCTTGGATTTTGACCTTGGATTTTTATATTTTATTTTTTTACCAAGGAGGCACTCCTACATGAATTGAATGCTATGCAACTTCATCTTGCTTCTTGCCAATCTCCCCCCTCCCCACACTCCCTGAGTATATTTCTGAAATTATCATACACTGTGGTTCTGCCTTTTTGGGAAGGGTTAGGTGGCATCTGACACCATTTCCCTGGATAACATAACAAGATGCCAGCGATACCCAGTCTTGGAACTGTTTAAAGAAAATTTACTGCAGGGCCTCTGCTCATTTTCCCTGGAAGTCTTACTTGGGTGTCTGGCATTTTGAAATAAGAGGAAGTAATTACCTTGTTATACTACTCTATCCTGGCAGGTAGGATGGACCTGAGCTAAAGCTTGATTCTGCTTAAAATTCAAATTACCTCTGGGGTCGGCTCTATGGGGTTACAGAGGCCCAGGATCCCTCTTCCATGCAAAGCTAATTTGAGTGCACAATCTGCATCTCCCCTGTCTGATTTCTAGAGAAGGGGCCTAGCTGTGGTGATGACCTGTTTGTTTTTTCCTTGCATTCTGTAAGAGAAAAATAAAAAGAATGTGGGTTTTTTTTATATTTCTTTATTGATTTCAGAGAGGAAGGGAGGAGGAGAGAGAAACATCAATGATGAGAGAAAATCATTAATTGGCTGCCTCTTGCACACCCCACACTGGAGATAGAGCCCTCAACCCAGGCATGTGCCCTTGGCCGGAATCGAACCTGGGACCCTTCAGTCCACAGGCCGATGCTCTATCCACTGAGCCAAGCCAGCTAGGGCGATGTGTTCTGTTTTAATACTTTATTAAGGAAGCACACTTTATTTACAAGAAAACATTGTCAATCTAGCAATAGGTTTACACTGGTTGGTGTTCAACTTTGAGAGTTGCTTTGCAGTTCCAGCTGAAGGGTCTAGCTATGTAAATACAGAGCTTTTAAAGTTACATAACATGGGATGTAGATATTATTTTTCTTTTTAGCTAGTGCTCTGCTTTCTGATATATATTCTATTTTAATTCAAGTTACCATTAGCTTATCACAAAAAGTTGGGTTACCGAAAAGACCCATAGATTGTTATTTTTTAAAAAAAATCTTATAGTGAAAATGTTAAACAATAATAGAGACAAGAAGGAAGACAAGGAGAAAGTTTGATGTAGTTTGGATGTCAGGAGCAAGATGAGCATATGGTATATATAGAGTAGTGTGAACAATATAGAGCTGTAGAGGCTAAATTTGTACTTGGTTTCACCCTAACAAATAGGTCATAAGTGGCAATCTGACTTTTCCCACCAAAGTACAAGTTGATGTAGAAGAAGATGGAGATAGCAAAGCCTTCCCTCAATATGTGACCTGGTGGGTCACATGTTGGTTTTCTAAACTCTGTGAACACATAGATGATCACATTCATTAGTATATTTAAAAGGAAGGAGTGGAGAATTTTGAGTATTTAAAATCAACTTGAAAAGTCTATATCTGAAAATAGGAATTTTCCCAGGAATAAACAAAACTAACTCTCCCATAAGCTGATACTGGAACAAAAGTACTAATGCCTTTGTCTATTTTAAACTTGGCAAAACACATCCTACCATCATTTAAAAATAATGAATTTAAAGGGCTCATAAATAGAGACATAAAAGCATTTTGACATTTAATACAAAAACAGAATTTTGATGAATTTGGTAAAAAATGGATCATAGACATATGGATCACATATTTCTTATAGTGTGCCCGAGTTTCAAGAGTGAGGCGGTGGAAACCTGACAAAATATTTCTGGGGAATTTTCTTTATAGACTATATTTAAAAAGAGGCGAGGATGAACTCCAGACTGCTGTGATTGCTCATCACATGGAATTTGATGACTTTTCATTTGCATGTAAGAAATTCTTGAGAAATAGCTCAATCTGTCTATGTGTGATGGGAGTGACTTGTTGGAGACAGTATATACCAATTCATTGGGTCACATAGTCGATCAACAACCAGAGCTTGCTGAATGCCAGGCTCTGAAGTAGACCCTGGGATGACCTCTAAGATGGCGAACCTGAGCTGTGGGCTCCACCTTCAGTAGACAGTGGTAGGAAGGGGCTCACAAATTTCTGGGTAATCCAAGGACTTTGGGACACACAAGAGAGAGTATTTACTGTATACCAGTCACTTGCTGACCATTTAAAAATTCATGATCATGTTTGTTAGATCTCCATAAAAATAAGAATGTTATTTCCCTTTAATGGATGGGGAACTGATGTTACATCGAAATGTGTAGAGTAAGTGATTTGTTAAGTGGCAATGGTAGCCTGCTAGGTGGTGGCTCCCAATGACCCATGCCTTTTGTATTCTCCCCGTGTGGAGTTACTGCCCCTTGGACCTGGGCTGGCCCTGAGATTCACCTGAACCAGTAGATCATGGCACAAATGGCCTTGTCCCAGTCCAGACCTAAGCCTAAGCAGGCCTGGCAGCTTCTATTTTTGTACACTGGAAAGTCCTCAGTCCCAGTAAAACTAAGTCTAGTTGATGGACTGAAGAGACCCTGAGTGTGCTGAGACTGTGCAGAGAGACTCATGGAGAGGGAGAGAGAGGTGTGCACCTAGCTGACCCTCCCAGCCCCGTCCCGCCCCACCCTCAGCCAGCCACCTGAATGCATCCCCAGGAGGGGCAGCTAGTAGGCTCACCAGAAGAACAGCCCAGCTGAGCCCAGCCCAGGTTGTGGAATGTGAGCAAATACAATGCCTGTTGGTTTCAGCCATGGAGTTTTGAATGGTTAGTTACTCAGCAAAAGAAAACCAAAGCCATGTCTGGGTAGGATTTGAGCCTAGGTCAGTTGGACTCAAACGTGTATTTATCTCTGTGTGGTAGCTCACGAGTTGGTGGGGAAAGGAATCCAGTGATATTTGAACACCTGTCAAAATGGTCTGCATCTGACATGAGTGAATTTTGAAAAAGGGGAAAGGTTAGAAGACTTTGTGTCTTTGTATGTTAGAGAATGAAACACACCAGTGGTCTAAGACCCATTCCTAGGGCCTTCTGGCTGCATGCACCTTGTAGAGCCTGTGTCAGAGGGAACGTGAGCCGATGGCCAGAAATTCCCATTCCTCATACTCTTCCTGGATAGCTGCCCTGTGAAGGTTTATATTGACTTTACTCAGAATTATCAAACTAATAACTCATGCTAATGAATTCCCCTCTTTCACATGGGACTTTATAAAGTGAACACAGGCAGGAGCCTTTAAAGGTACACAAGTGTAACACACACATATCCACACGGGGGATGTCAGGGACGGGAACATAAAACACATGTCGATCAAAGGCGTGGAACCAGGGCAGTGCACAGTGGTCAGAGGGAGTCGGGGGTCCCTGGCTGGCCACCCATGGGAGCACTTGAAAGGACCATCTCCTGGCAAGCCCACGTTTGAAGTGATGTCATCTCTTTCATTCTCAGCTCAGTTGCGCCTCTGAAGCTCATTCTTTTCCATTCTATGAGGAGCAAAAATGTTACCTCAAAGGTTAATGCTTGAGTGGGGGCTGAAAGGGAGAGGGAAGTGATGGGCCCGTGTGAGCACACACACGCACACACAGCCACACACAGGTAGAGACAGAGAATCAAAAACGGCTTAAAGTTCTTAAAAGTGTAACATAAGGGAATACAGAGATAGAAACATCGATCAGTATGCAACCAGGCAGCAAAACCACAGCCTGGGCATGTGCCCTGATCAGGAATCGAACCAGCGACCTTAAAGTGCACAGAACGGTGCTCAACCTACTCAGCCAAACAGGCCAAGGTTATTTAGATGTTTGAACAAAGCTCTGGGAAATGATCCTGTGAAAACAGATCCCTCCTGCCCTTCGAACCTTTTCTCAGAATCTAGGGGTCCTAGATGGGGTGAGGAAAGAGGTGGAGGAAATGTCCCCTGTCGCCTGCTTGTCTGTTGCGTCCTTAGCTCCCCCAGCAGTTCTGGTGGCCAGTGCCCAAGAGGTGGGCTGAGTGAACAATACATGGGTGGCCTGTTCCATTGGGCACCAGGATCGCTGGCATCGGGATTAGCTGAGGGTGTATCAAGGGTTAATGTGCCCCAGAGAAGCCGTTCTCACTGCTGGCTACCTGATCCCTTTGGGAAATTGTACAATTCCGTTTTTGAGTGATTTCATTGAGCAATTAGACGTGTTTCCATGGACAAAGCCCTTTTTAGACTGAGACCTTTTACGTGAGTGCTCCTTCTGAGAAAAGCTGAAAGTTTCAGAAAATTGCGGGGCCACGGGTGGTTTGAAAAGTGACCTCTTAGCCATGTCTTTGAGGGGAAGAGTGAGTGTTTCTCTAAGCACCACGTTATTTATTTGTGGAGCAAAGCTCATGGAGTCATATTAAATATGGATGCCATGCTGGGGGCAAGTGTACGTCCAGGTGTGCTGCCAGTATTAATTAAAAAACCCAGAATTTTCCTCTTCGGCAAACATTACAAATATTTGGTTATGAATCCCGGCGTTGGAGCTGAGATTAGAACTGATTCCCTTTTTTTCCCTCTGATGATAGCGGAGCACCTGGAATTAGCGGTAGAGGAAGAGAATATAAATTTTAGAAAATGGCAGGGAGGGTTGATGTGATGTTTAAGAACTTGAAAGAGATTTTTCCTGACCTAAAGCTCCTGGGATCAACTTTTCTGGTGCTTTCCCCGTTTGCAGATAATAGCATTGCAGTTTGCTGTTATTAGTAGAGAAATAGAATGCATTGTGCCTTTATTTTTCTCTTCCTAATTCCTTGGGATATAACAGGGGTCCTTTCAAAGTCATGAAAGGGCAAAAAGAATACCACTCCTGCTTTAATGATAAGCCCTCTTGAGGTTTATCATGATCACAAATAACAGTGCTTACAGCATATATGGTTTTATATGGTTACTCACATCCATCAAATAAAGAAAGGCAGAAAAAAAACAAGATCACCCTTTTTGAGTCTCCTGTGCAAATATATCCTCTCAGGTTAAATCTTACCACCACCACCACCACCCCCAGGAGAAGCCAATTCCTCTTTATATTTGGGGTGTCCCCCCAAAATGTATATACACTTTAACCCGATGCACAGAATTCATGCAAGAGTAGGCCTTCCTTCCCGCGGATGCCCGTACCGGCTTTCCTCTGGCACCAGGGACCTGGGCTTCCCTCCGGCCACGGGGAGGCACCCGGGACCCAGACTTCCCTCGCAGTCCCGGCTTCGTCTGGGAGGACGTCTGGTCTAATTAGCATATTATGCTGTTATTATTGTAGTCACACTGTTCTTTGAGTAGACAGGGCAGATATTTTAGTCCGATCTTAGAAATAGTTACTAGACACAGTATCCTTGAGGAATGCTCAAGGGCCACAGAGTGAGAAAGCTTGGGAAAAAAAAGGATGGATTAATGCTCGAGCCCAGGTCTCCTGATGGGAAAGCCACAATCCACTGATCACGTGTTACAATAATGGCACGTGAAAAAACAACAACACCCTAAATATAGATTATGACCTTCTGTATATTTTCCTTTGGTATGACCACAATAAAATACAAATACGAAACATGCGTACATCTAGAAATACTGTTCCACCTTGTGATTACTACAATTACTATAGGATCACCAGTCATATAGACTTGAACATGTAGTAGGTACTTAGTTAATATAATAGTATTATATGTTAAAGACAGATACCATATGAGTTCACATACATGTCTAATCTTTGGATACATACCGAGTATATGTTTCTCAATGTGGACATGCCTATAGACTCACAGTTTTCTTAGTGGAGATCTTTGTAATTTCTCCTTTTTCAGGGCTCACTTCTTAGCAGTATGCAGCCCTTATGATTTATTTTCCTTGGGATTTTATTCACAGCCTTGAACTCTTTAAATAAATAAATAAATAAATAAGTAAGTAAGTAAGTAAGTAAATGTCCCCGAAAATGTGTACACACTTTGAATAATTACAAAGGCAGAATACATTTCATTTTCAAAATGTAATAGAATCCAGAGTTTTCAGTGGTTTAAAGTGTATATACACTTTTGGGGGACACCCTGAATATAAAAAGGAGTTGGCTTCTCCCTGGGGGGCAGGGTAAGATTTAATCTGAGAGGATATATTTGCACAAGAGACTCAAAAAGGGTGATCTTGGTTTTTTTCTGCCTTTCTTTATTTGATGGATGTGAGTAAGAACCGGCAAGAATGGATATAATGCCAACCATCATTGTTCTGACCAAGCACTAATTTGAAGCTTTTCATTTGGGGAGGTCTCAGACTATGCACTCTTTACAAAGATGCATTTCCAGAGTGTATAAGTGCCTGGTTTATTTGAGTTCCTATACATCGTGGCCAAACACAGATGCCTCCAAGCCTGGGAGTTGTCAGTGTGCAAAGGGTTCTCCTACAGGTGGCGGGCATGGGCAAGTCGCCATTCCTTGGTGGTTCAGGTTGGCCAGTGGCAGTGACCAAAGATTAGACTGGACCACTCACGTCCAACTCGTCCGTTTGGAAATAGGCTTATGATCGCTGCATCACCCCTGCTGTTTCTTTGCAAGCCCTTGCCCGGTGTTTGATCACATGCACAGCCTTTCCCTGCTTATGCTATGCAGGTTGATAAAACAGTTGCCAAGCTGGAATCCCTAAAGAAATTATTAATTATCTGGTTAATGTGCATCAGGCTGTGGGCGTGGGAGATTAATCGCCAGCCGTGGGCTGAGTTGCTGAAGTGGGTTTTGGTTTTGTGTCTCCTGTCACTCGGTAATGGCTTTTCCTGCCTTCA
This sequence comes from Myotis davidii, assembly GCF_000327345.1. Taxonomy (NCBI): domain Eukaryota; kingdom Metazoa; phylum Chordata; class Mammalia; order Chiroptera; family Vespertilionidae; genus Myotis; species Myotis davidii. The sequence continues at coordinate 5,481,034 of NW_006289087.1, forward strand.
CCATCCGGCGAACAGGTGCAGAGATGCTGTATGTTCACTTTCCCAGAGTCAGGAACAGCCGGTGGCCAGGCGATGCCTCCTTCGCGGTCCTGCTGCATGAGCAGTTTGCAACATGGACTCTCCCCTACTCAGAACATTCCAGCTCCTGGAGACTATCCAACGTGACAGGTCCTACCCTGACTTTCCCAGCATCCCACACACATGCACGTGTGCATGCACGTATGCACATGTCCCCCTGATATACACACATGGACTCCCACACATGCAAACCATCCTAAATGCACATGAAACATTCAGAGAGATTTCCGGATGCCACGGATGAGTTCATGCCCAGCACTTCATCTCATTTCTTTCTTTAGAAATATGCTCCTTACCTCTAAAGAGTAAAAAAATATAAGAGAGAACGACAAAAAGGGGGAAGGCTGTATGGAGCTACTTCTTTGAGAGGCAAAGAGAAGTTTGACACTAGTCATTGGGTAGTGATGGTATAAGACGGATATTGCAAGACTTCTCTGGATTTGTTTTCTGTACTTTCTCCCTTCTAGGGGCTGGGTTCCAAGTTCTAGAAAGTTACCTTCATTCGGGTCCATCAGGCATGTGGGACAGGATCTCTTCCTGGTGATAAATAAGCCTATTTTCAGAATGTGAACCTTTGTCCTGGGATGTTAGCGCGTCTTGGGGATGTGAGGTTATTGGTTGGCTCGTGTTGCCGGTGGGGGAAAGCAGAAAACATCCTCAGAACATGTCACAGGAGAGCTTTGCTGTTCAATAGGGTGGTTCTTCTCCATCCTCTGTGCAGCGGGAGAGCCCAGCAGAACCCGGAGGTGGGAGGTTTCTGTGGGTTCGATGAGTCCTGTGAACTCTAGCCTCTCTCTTCACCTTGGACCAGAGGCCGAGACCTCTCAGGAGGAAGCCCTGCTGCTGCATGATGACGTTGGGATATAAACTGTCCGCAGCTTGGTGATGTCAGCGGAGTCTATTTACCTAGAATTGGACCATTTTTCTCTTTCAGTTTGAATGACTGAAATTGAATGAGGGCCATATACATTGGGAAGGTAGGGAGAGGAAGCCACTAAAAAGTCAGAAGCCTCAGTTTCATCGGGCAAGACAGCCAGGAGCCAGTGAGTGAGTGAGGAATTGGGGCTCCCTGCATGAATATTCTAGAACAGCAGTTCTCAACCTGTGGGTTGCAACCCCTTTGGGGGTCAAACTACCCTTTCACAGGGGTCGCCTAAGACCATCGGAAAACACATATATAATTACATATTGTTTACAGTAGCAAAATTACAGTTATGAAGTAGCAACGAAAATAAAATAATTTTATGGTTGGGGGTCACCACAACATGAGGGACTATATTAAAGGGTCGAGGCATTTGGAAGGTTGAGAACCACTGTTCTAGAAGCTTATTTCACTTGGCAAAGTGACACCCTCAGTGCACTTCTCACTTCTGCTATTTCTCTCCGTCGTCATTACCCGAGATTTGGGAGAATGGGATACGCTTACATGTCCTGGAATTCTCTCTAGTGTCCACTTTGCAATTTAAAAATACAGATAGAGTAAATGTATTATGATTACCTGTGAGCCTTTAGTGTAACCAAAGGAGCTCGAGCGGCTGTGGTTTAAAATGTTATTACATACTCTATCCTTGGTCCACTCCTTAAGGTGCCAAGGTCCTTATGATTTAGGACCAAATGATAAAACACGAGGCTAATTCTTCCTATAAAGGTTTGAGATAATATGGTGCCTATATTAGGATAAAATTTACCCACTAGGTCAAAATTCCTTCCACTTACACCAGATTGAATTGGTTTTGACTATGCACTGCAAACCACACACACACACGCATGCACGCACCTATGCAACACAAACCATTGCAACCATACTGCAGATATAATTTTTCTCAATTTTGTAACTGCTCTGGGAGTCTCATTCCCATTACTGCTTTAACCTGGGAGCTTCTCAATGTTCATACTTTGAGCACAAGTTTGAGAGGGAGATGTCTTCCCCTAGTATCACATTGTATGCAGGAAACGTATTTATATGTTTTACTTATACGTTTTACGTTGACTGGTAGTAGAGCGCGGGACACGTATTAATACGTTTTTTATAGACTAGCGGTAGAATGTGGGTAATGTATAAATACGTAAACTAAAGTTATCGTAATTTTATTGAACGTTGCCATTTGCGCAAAAAATTAGCAAAAATGGCCCGTGCCACCTGTTAGTGCGTGATAAAAACTACCTGCAAAGAATGTGGTATTCTGGAGAAACTAAGCATGTTGTATGAAATTTGAATAGTTAGAATTTTTTTATTTGTCTCTAAGAATTCCAGATTTGAGGGTTGTCAGTCTGAAAGCATTGGCACATTGTTAGAATAACTTCATTCATCTTCTCTGACTTCCCTATGTAGCTCCTGACCATTGAGGTCATTATTAAGGGCAAACAAATGCTTATTTATGGGGTGTTGTATGCCTTATTATTTACATATTTTATAAGGAGCTTGTAAGAGCTCCTGATTCTCCAAGGTTAAAAAAAAAGTGAAGTGGGATTTCTTAAGCTTAATGATACCATATAGACAGGACAAAAATTGTTGAATTTGCAAAAGCGAAGAGAAAACACCCATCTGGCGTAGGGGAATAAGTGATTCTGATAGCTAAGCTTCAGGCATAAGACATAGCTCAGTTGATGAAGCAGTGGGCTATGGCTCTCCATTCAGAGACTTGGCAGGTAACCCAGCTACCTTCTGGGCCACTGTGGCTCCCAGCACCTGCCAGACCCACCTTCTGGATGGGCTGATTGGCTTCTGCTACCTGTGCCACCCACTTTTGTTTGGGCGTCAGCCAGACTTTCCCTGCCTTCCTCCGTGAGCACATCGGTGTTAGCATCATCGGATTGTCTCTAACAGCTCCGGTATTGTCAATGCAGATGGAAGCAAAGAACGCTGACAGGGACCTCTTGCCCAGCCCCTGAAACTCCTGTCATGGTGATGACTCCCTTCAGGTGTTCACACGTTCTTCTGTTCCAGTGGAAACTCGGAAATAATCCAAGTTTCCAAGTGCATATTTCCAAGTGCAGAGCATATAAGCATCTCATTTGCCCTTCTTCCATGTCCTTTGAGCCTACTTCTAGGCATTTGTTTTCAAGGGTAAATTTAGTGGCTAACGGAGTAGAAATAATAGCATGAACCCATTCCTTGAACATCACTGTTCAAAGATCTTGAAGAACTTAAAGACTGAGAACGCTGTCTATAAAATTCCCCACTAATGAGAATATGTATCTAAATTCCAAATGTCCCAGAAAATCCTATTCATGAAAGTGGTTAAGTTTGACAGGGAAACAAAACTCA
>NW_006289087.1:5484546-5485921 GCF_000327345.1 Myotis davidii
TCAAACACACTTTTAGAGTATACATGTTGTGACAACTTCTTGGTCAAGTGGGGTGACCAGGTACCAACTGCCTATAGCGTACTCAGCTTAATTAGTAAGAGTATATGGACTGAGTTCCCTTTTGCACTGACAAATCTTAATGATTCTTCAAGTCGCTGAAAATGAACAGTCTCACTCTAATAATTTGAGTCAGGAAATTAATGCCTCACACTGAGTCACTGAAATTTAAGTCCTGATGCTCGGTTCGACTAACAGATTGCTCTGATTTTGTGTGTGTGTGTGTGTGTGTGTGTCCACACTTCTCATGTTCCAGGCTCTTTGCTAAGGGCACGGCTTTATCATCTCATTTCACCCTCACATTTTGTAAAGAGGGGGTTTTATATTTATTGTGCCAAGGTCTGCTTTTGCCTAGAATGCATATTCATTGGGCAGATGGGGAAGGCCAAATGTGTGTGCCAAGAAATGAACGAGGCCCTGCCCAAGATTGAATCACTAGTAAGTGACAAGATGGGACTGGACTTAGACCCAGCTCGCTGTCCCCATCTGCCACACTGCCCATGTGGGTACAGCAATCCTGAGATAGGGACTGCTCTGTGCACAGAGAGGTGACATCTCACTTTTTTCAATGACTGGATTCTTCAGAAATTGTACCCCTCACAAAAAGGAAATGATTACCAATTTTCCTAAAATTGAACTGAGGCGATTGAACCCTGGGATGACAGTTAGAAGAACATCATCCTATATTTTGGGTGAACAAGGTAATTTCACGTATTTGAGTCACTTAATGATTCTTCTTCTAAACCCTCCTCCCCTTTGCTTTCCTTGCTAAACATACCCCCAGAAACTTGATTATAAATCACTAGAAGCCTGGTGCACGAAATTCGTGCATGGGGGAGGGGGGTGGTCTCTGAGCCTGGCCTGCACCCTCTCATAATCCAGGACCCCTGGGGGAGATGTCCGACTGCTGGTTTAGGCCCGGCAGTTGGACATCCCTCTTGCAGTCTGGGACCGCTGGCCCCTAACCACTTGCCTGCCTGCCTCATCACCCCTAACCGCCTCTGCCTCTCTGCCTGATCACCCCTAACTGCTTGCCTGACTGCCTAACGGCTGCTGCTGCAGCTTCGTCCAGAAGGACGTCTGGAATGACTTTCGGAAGGTCATTTGGCCGTCTGGTCTAATTAGCATATTACACTTTTATTATAATAGATAATCATGTGTTCTGCAGGGATAACTGAGGTGAATGGGTTAAAGTCATTTTGAAATAGCCTTTGTTGCACTGGCCGGGTAGCTCAATTGGTGAGAGTATTGTCCTGATGCACCAAGGTCGCAAGGTTCATCTCCGGTCAGGGCACATAAAAGAGTCAACCAATGAATG
>NW_006289087.1:5486086-5486403 GCF_000327345.1 Myotis davidii
TCGTCTCTCTAAATCGATTAAAAAAAAAAGAAACGGCCTTTGTCATTTTTTAAAATATGTGTACTCCTAACATTTTAACATCTTAACAGAGCCGCAAACTCAGTGCCAGTGCTAGTTTAAAAAAATCCTTCATCTATTTCATCCCGATTTCTCAGGGTGGCCCAGAACTCCCCAATGTACATACCTCACAAGGCGATCCTCAGGCGCACTCATTTTTGAGAACTATTGACTCAACCGAAAGGTGATCAGGCAAGAATGGTCTCCCTCCAAGAGTAACATAGTGGATTTCCTCCCGAGTCCTTTCTTTCATTGTGTCC
>NW_006289087.1:5486463-5491210 GCF_000327345.1 Myotis davidii
CCTCCGCCATTCATTTCTTCCCAGCGTTCCTTCTTCAAACTTCTGTGTGAGGACTGATCAATGAACTTACACTTGAAAGACAAACTTAAACTCTTCTCATCTCTTTTCATCTCCTCCACAGCAAATGCCCTTTCATCTTCTCAGACGTTCCACAATGTGGAAAAAAAAAAGAAAAGAAAAAGAAAAAGATGGCTCTGCAACAGATGCAATCCTTTCTAGGTCTCTAGGTAACATTTGAACCTGTGCAATGTTCACTGCACAGCATCTTAAGTAATATTCCAGGAAATACGCTGCAGCTTGTTAAGAAGGATAGGACCCCAGAGATGTCTCTAAATATGCCTGTAAAGTGAGAGGTACCAAGAGAAAGATAATATGGCTGATTATAGTTATTTACCTTACATTTTCATTCGCTTTTAACTGGGTGTAATTTAGGGGCAGGAAATCTCTTATTGGAAGTGTGTTTGCATTAAGCAGCTCTAAGCAACCATGAAAGTGCAGAAACTGAAAAATTGACAGGCTGGGCACCTAGAATCCCAAAGTAGCATTTTTGTAATAGGCATCCAAACAAATCGAATAAACATGTTTTGCTCCAGCGATTTAAAGAATATGGTCTTTGGAGTCATTTGTCTTTTTTTAACTATCATTTCTAACCTTTTCATTGCCTATCTCTCGTTTGCAGCTCCCCCCTAACAATCTGTGGCAATTTCCCAACCAGCTGCTGGTGGGCTGGTGTTGGCGGCTTTGTTTCCATTACCCTGAGCTATCAAATAGGCCTACAAAGGGCATTACCTCGGGCTGTTGTTTCCCAGGGTTGCACTAACAATGGGTTTGTTTTTCATTTTTGTGGTCTCAAGATGCCTCATTGTATGGAAAGTAGGCTTAGGAAATTGCAGTGGCCCTGAATTAAGACACTCAGGCCAAGTATCAGTAGATGCTTCCACTAGGCGCCTCTTTCTTCCCAAGGAGTAGCAACCAACCAAAGCATCCGTCTGTCGAAGTTTTAGCTTGGTTTTTCAGGTATGCAAGAGGTTTTCATGGACTTTGTTTGGAAGAGAAGGTATGCTCATTTCCTTAGTCTTGGCATGATGTTAAAAAAAATCCTTTGTGTACTGTGACCCTTGGGAGAAAATGAGGTAGAAGAATGAGTACAAGGAGAAGGGGCATCTTACACGAGGCTTTGAATTTCTAGAAAAAAACCAGGAAGCTCGTTGTTCATGGTCTTTATAGTTATGGTCTGGTTTCCACTTGGACACACTGGCAAACACTGATTTTTCTGTGTCATGAAGGGGATGCTTGCCACTTACCAAATTATTACATAGGAAGAAGAAAAGGGGGAAGAAGAAAAAGAGGCATGAGAAAGGAACTCTTTTTTAAAGTATATTTTTATTGATTTCAGAAAGGAAGGGAGAGGGAGAGAGAGAAATATCAATGATGAGAAAGAATCATTAATCGGCTGCCTCCTGCATACCCCCTACTGGGGATGGAACCTGCAACCAGGGTATGTACCCTGACCAGAATCGAACCATGACTTCCAGGTTTATAAGTTGCTGCTGAACCACTGAGCCATGCCGGCCAGGCTGCTGACCCAGCCACGCCGGTGGGGCAGGAGAAAGAAACGCTTTTAATTCCTCCTTTCATTTTCATTAACTCCCTCCTTCCCCATTCCCCCACCAAATTATATTAATTCAAGCCTTCCTGGCTACAGTGAGTGTGTGTTTCCATGCCCATGCTTGGTAGGAAAAGTGGACAAGCGTGTTGCCAGGGTTGTGAATAAGACTGTCTCATTTGAGGTGTCCCTCTCGTTCACTTGGAACTCGCTCAGGTAGAACATTTGTATCCTTCAGGGGACAATTTTATCTCCCAATTAGGGTTGAGGGAGAGGTTCTTAGAGAGACCGAGTCTGTTCAAACTGACTTCCCTGCTTTCTCATCATCCCGAGGAGATGACAAAGACTTTTACCCCTAATTGGCCACCTGGTTTTTGATTCCTATGTGTGCTGTCATGTGCCTTCTATCCAAAAACTCTCAGATAGCAGTAGGTCTTAATTAATAGGCTTTATGGTCTTGCTCTTGGATAGATATCAGTCATATTTTTTTTTAAAAAAGGGAAACAAGCAAAAATATTTTCCAAGTAATTTCCTTCACACTTGAAAAATGTGAGTCTTCTTTCCTGTTAACAGAAAATTTTAAATATTCCACTTACAATAAAAAGTAGGGCTGTCTTCTCAAGAAAAAGTGATGTTTTGTTTTTTTTTAAAGCATTTTTTAAATGAATTCAGAGAGGAAAGAAGAGAGAGAGCGAGCTAGAAATATCAATGATGAGAGAGGATCATTGATCAGCTGCCTCCTGCATGCCCCCTACTGGGATCAAGCCCCCAACCCAGGCATGTGCCCTTGACCAGGAATCAAACCTAGAGCTCCTGGTTCATAGTTGATCCTCAACCACTGAGCCAAGCCAGCTGGCAAAAGTGATTTTTTTTTTGTTTTTTGTTTTAATAAACCAAAACCAGTATGAACATCTATGAAAAGAAGGTAAAAAGAAAAAAGTTTATTTTTGGTGTGATACAGGCATGGATACCCACCCAATTTTTATGATTTGTCTGATTAATGGAAAGAAATAAGTGTAGGGATTTAGGCTGTAAGTACATAAATCAGAGTTGTACCCCGGCTTCGCAAAGAAATATACTTGAGCAAGTTTTCTTTTATTAATTAAGGGAGAATTTTTCTTTGGGTCAGGATAAAATGGACTAAAAATAAACAACTGTATACTACTTCATTAAGCGGCTGCTTGGAGTGGTTTTCCCATTGATTGGTCTCCGGGCTAATGCCGCTTCATTCCTCATTTCACTGCTAATTAACATCAGCACCGCTCTGACCACTTGACCGTGTTTTGTGGGAACATGTGCTGGTTGGCAAGTAACTGCTCTCTCCCTCTTCTCTCCCTACCCCCACTGCCTCCTTCCCCAGCCCCTCATCTTTTCTTCCTCCAAAAATAAGATGTTAAGCTAGGAGGGAAGGACTGTAGCCTTCCCGTTAAAGCCTGCGAGTACTTCTGTAGTGACAGCAAACTTAATAGTGAGACGGTGTGCAAGCAAGAGAAACGAGCATAGAGACTCGGCCCAAGCACCTGATGGAGGGGCTGTGGACATAGAAATGGGTCGCTGAGGCCGCCCCCCTAGGAACTGGCTGGCTAGCTTGGCTCCTTTTACATTTGTTGCGTCGATTCAGGCTTTTTTCCAAATATTTGCAGGACAAATGACCTGACTCAGGGAGTTAGGAGCGCAGGCCTTTAAGAGAGAAATTGACCACTGGCTTCAAGGCATCTATTTTTAAGACTCTGTACCTTGTGGTTCCTGAGTCTGTGAAATGAAACTCACTGCTGGGTCAGAGTTTCCTGATCGGCCCCATCGTCACAGCGGTTGGGTGGTGATCAGAGTCAAGAAGAGCATCGCTTATTGTGGGAGCGGAATACGCACTGGGCAACTCAGGATGAGGGATGGGCAACATCCACGGGGTAAACATCAGGAAAATCGCCTGCTTCTGTTCCCGGTCAGGAGGTCAGCATTTCCACAAACTGCAGCCAACACGCGTTTTGGAAAAGCTTGTCCGGAAGCACTGAATAATGTGTTGTTTTGACTCAATTCCAAATCATGGCATCGCTTCTAATTGAATCCAACATTACACTGCATGTAGACAATAATTCCAAATTAGCGTTGATTCTGCAGTTTGATGCATTGTATTCCCTAAGCAGTCCCATAGCAGGCTTTTTTTTGGGGGGGGGTCCTACCTTTTAGGAACACTCATAGTTAGACAATCTGTACATTTCTCATGCTTTGGGGCATAGTCACTTTCTTGCCAATATCATTTTTTCCAGTAGGCGTTTTATTTATGTACTTCTTGCCTGGTTGTTTACGTCTTACCATCTCTATGCCATTGTGGAAGGAACTCTGTCCTATTCCCATTTGCAGTGAAATAAAAATATATTGGTGGCCCTTTATTTGCCAGATCCTGTGCTTAGGAGAAACGATGCACTCAGCTAGCTGAATGATCAAGGATCTTCATGTTCGTTTTTTTCTTTAAAAAAAATATTTTTATTGATTTCAGAGAGGAAGGTAGAGGGAGAGAGAGAAAGAAACACCAATGATGAGAGAGATTATTGGTTGGCTGCCTCCTCACATTGGGGATTGAGCCTGCAACCTGAGCATGTGCCCTGACTGGAAATCAAACCATAACCTCCTGGTTCATAGGTCGACCCTCAGCCACTGAGCCACGCCAGCCAGGCTTTGTGTTTCTTTAATTCCTTCACGATTTATCTTGAGATCTCCTTTCACTCATTTCTTAAAATGCATTCGTGTTCTTGTGTGCCCGATGGGGCCCTGGGTCTCTAAGGCACTGTGGAGTTTTAGTCTGATCTGATGAGCAGTTGGGGGAATTACTAATTGCTGAAGCATCAGAAAGACATTGGGGATCCTTGGTGAGCCTCTGAGGATGGTTTAGGTTTTGAATAGATCATAAGCTTCCTGAATTCAGGAACTGTGCCTACTGGGTCGCCGACATATTTCCGTTATTGGTCATATTGCCGTGCAAATTCTTTGCTCAGTAAATGCCGCTGTAGGAAGGACAATGGCTGGAAGGGAATAGTCTAGGCAGTGAGGTCTTAGGAACTGGAGGCAGATATATTTTTCCAAGAAACATCAAATAATTTGAGTGTGGTGTATATTTAAAAAAACACACACACAGGAAATAAG
>NW_006289087.1:5491876-5502170 GCF_000327345.1 Myotis davidii
TGTTAAAATCAAATCTGATATTGTTTTACCTTTTATTTGGTGTGTGGAAGGTGTGCGGAAGAGGGGGTAGTCTTATACGGCGAGTATATAACAAACTCTGTATTTTGAGTGGAAATGTTAGGGGGTCGTCTTATACGCCCAGTCGTCTTATACGCCGGCAAATACGGTAGTCTGAGAAATGTCCATTCAAGGTACTTGGACTGTATTCTTGTATGCAGACACCGTGTATGGTTGGTGACTGACAACTATGGAGAAAATTACCCTAAAACTAGGTAAGCTTGGCCATCATATGATAGGAACACAAAGAGGTGGCTTTGATTCCAGGTCTAAAGACACCAAACAGGCGGGTGGTGGAGAGGTGGGTTGAATAATTCAGCTGCGCCGGCTGTCATTGCTAGAGTCTCTGGATGCCGTTACAATTTGTGAGGACAGCGCTGCGTCTGTTCCTATACGTCAGCTTCCTCCGCGTGGCCCTTCCGTGGGATTTCATTTCCTCTTAGTTTCTTTGCCTTTTATGCCACTGGTATGGATTCCAAGAGAATCTAACAAACTGGGTTTGCAGAATCAGCGGCCCTCTATGGTAAACCCCAGTATCCACTTTTGCTTCTTTAACCCTTTGTATGCCATAAGCTTTAAAAAATAGATGCTTTAAAAGAATCATTTTTTTTTCGTGAGAATTTTCAACTGAAAATATTCAAGAACACCCAAATTGTGACTAATACATTTATTTTTATAATATTCATTGCAAATTGATTTTTTAAATTCAATTCAAAGTATTTTGGCTTGTGGGGATGGTTTCTGTTTTGGACGCGTGGCAGTTAACTGGGTAAAGGGGTCAGAAGGAATTGAAATAGTCCCTGTGAGCTTTACATACCACAGGTACACTACCCATAATATGGTCTTAGTTAAGTAAAGCCCCACAGGGAGCCTTCAGGATGGAAGGCAATGGATGCTCTTGTGAAATCAGTGAGAGGCTCTCCTTGGTGAGCACACCTGCTATATTTTCCCCTGACATGTTCTAAGGCCAGAGTCTGAATCTATCTATGTTCTAATTATCTGAATGCCAAAAGAGGCACACTAGTCTGACCAGCGTGGCTCAGTGGTTGAGTGTTGACCTGTGAACCAAGAGGTCAAGGTTGAATTCCCAGTCAGGGCACATGCTGGGATTTTGGGCTCGATCCCCCGTAGAGGGTATGCTAGAGGCAGCCGATCAATGATTCTCTCTCATCATTGATGTTTCCATCTTTCTCTCCCTCTCCCTTCCTCTCTCTGAAATCAATTAAAAAATATGCCAAAAAAAATGAGACACAGTGAGAGTTCTTCATGGAAGGATATGTTTTCTTGTAAATTGTGTGATAGCTTCAGATTTCACTCTCACCTCCTACAGAATCCGCTGTCTTGAAAGGAACATAGCACTGTGGACAGATTTCTCTAAAGTCTCCTGTTCTCTCTTGATGCTGCCATTCCCTTTATCCCCTAAAGGAAAAATGTCTCAATGAATAAAATGTAAGAGACTAAGAAGGGAACTTCATGGAGAATTCATCTCTTAATTGACCCACTTTTTGCTGTCTCCGTGGTGAGTGACTGGCCAGCATCTCCACTAATGAGGCACCTGTAAGTACCCATTGCCACCTGTGGGGCAGCCTCGCAGGACAGAGGAAGGATCCTCAGTGAACCACCTGTTATATATGTGCGCATGCGTATGCTCATGTATGCACATGTGTGTTTGTGAAGGAAAGGATTTTCTTATTGAGATTCTGAAGAAAAATAAGTGTCTTTCCTTGTGCATCAAGAAGAGGTTCAGTTAACAGACCGACTCCCATAAGCCTCCCTGTTTTACTGAACTCCGTTACTTGTTGAGCTACTAAGTGATGAAAAGGATTCAGGGAATACAAACATGAGTAAAGATGGTAACAGTGCAGCACTGTGGGAGGTTTGCAGGTGAATCTCTGACCTTAGACTCTGTCGGCGGGCAGCCTTCTTCGGTAGAAGGGAAACAGCACCACACGTAGAGGCATAAAAAATGCAGCAGCAGAGTTTCCGGCCAGGAAACCTTTTTTTCCATATGGGCACCCATATGCTTTTTCTTGAAATCCATATTTTTGGCCTGGATACCCATATGTTAGCTTTTCGCCCAAACAAGATTGTGTAATCATTCTTTATTATTTCTTCTTTCCTAGAAATTATAGCCCTGAAGTGTGGAGAGGAGGGGAAGGATGCAAATGGGCTGTTTTACATACTAGGGATACAGGCATGGGAGAGAAGCAGTACTCTCTCTACGAGGGACACACAATGTGTGTGTGTGTGTGTGTGTGTGTGTGATTACATATTCATTCTTAAATACCAGGTCCATGTCTGTTCGGTCCAGTGGATGCCATAGGTTGGGTTTTATATCACAGGCCACCTGTCTCAGACTGATGCGTTCATGTGTCCCACTGGGCGATGAAGAACACTTTCAGAGTTGGGCGGAGGGATGGGTGTGGCTGGCACATCTTCCAGTATATATTCACTGTAGGGCCCCAAGTTTATTTCTAGCCCCACAAGAGCAGTGATGGTGGCACGTCACTTATGATGTCATAAATGTCTGATCACTTGAACACTTCCCCTCTAGACCTTAGAATAAAGTTGGCATTGTATTTTATTCCATTTTTCGCATCCTCAACTCATTGGTTATGGTTGGAGTTCAATAAAAATTTTAGAACTATTTATCTATAAAAGTTTCTTCCTAGGCTTTTATAAGTCCCAAGTCAACAAGTTCTCTTGCAAGTAAACTCACTTTATCATAAGAATTTAACATGCAGATATTATTAATTTTATTTTGTCTGCATTCTAGGCTCTCTCCTTGTTAGATTCTACCTACTATTTCAACTCTAGCCTGAGATAAATGAAAAGAGACCACCTTTTCATCTCTTTTTCCACGTCTATACACGATAAAGTAACTATTAGACTTGAATGACCTCACATAATAAATGAAGAGTTAATTGTAGATGAATTTAATAAATGATTTACATAGAAAGCAAAGCCATTGAGTATATGAGATGTTCTATCCAAGGTGCAGTACTGTTGGGAAACAACAAACAAAGCTATAAATACCTGCTTCTAAAGGCAGCCAAGAGCCTGTTCTGTTCTTCAGGGTAGCATCCCGTATGCCTTCTAGAAACATAGTTAAAGCCGAAGCTGGTGCCCCATGAGTTAGCCAGGGAGGCCAAAGAGGAGAAATTCCTTCTAGCAATAATGTTATTTTTGTCTGATTTCATTGGGGATTTTTTCTGTCCGCCACTTTCCATCCTCCTTGTCCTGGTGGCCCAGCAAGGTCAGAAGTGGCCTCCGTGGTCTGTCTGCCTGGGGACCTTTGATTGACAGACTGCTGAGTTGCTCCTTGCTCCGAAGGCTGCTGCAGTGTGCCTAGCATGTGCAAAAACCCTCTACGTTGACCGTTTCTCAGGCCTTTTGGCCTGAAATGTGTGCTTCAGCAACCTTCCTAGAAACGTCCAGGCGGAGCCTGCGGAGAGTCAGCATTCTGCCCCCTCCCGCCCATGAGGAGGTGTCAGCAGTCTTCCCGTCTATTCCTGGGGAAGCATGCTGACATCACTCTAACTACCCGGGCTGTGGCTTTGGTGGATGAGTGAGGAACTCCGAGTTCACCCCTCCAGCTCTGAGGGCTTTCAACTCTGAAATCCCATCTTTCTTCTGAGGATTGGGAGGCAAGTATGAGCTTATTTATTTTTTTAAATGTATTTCTATTCATTTAAGAGAGGAAGGGGGAGGGAGAGAGAGAGAGAGAGAGAGCGAGAGAAACATTCATGATGAGAGAGAATCATTGATCAGCTGCCTCCTGCATGCCCCCTATTGGGGATGGAACTTGCAACCCAGGCATGTGCCCTTGACTGGAATTGAACCACGGACCCTTCAGCCCACAGGCCAACACTCTATCCCCTGAGCCAAACTAGCTAGGGATGAGCTTATTTTTAAGATTCCCCGGCAGCGTCTCATTCCTGGACTCCTGTTCTCTGCACATCACCTCGCTGCATTAGGGCTGGTATCTCCCTCCGATGGCATCCAGTGTCCTTCCCATTCACAGGGGCCGGGTTCGTGAATCCATTTAGAATCACGACGATTCCCGCCTGGGCATGGAAATGCCTTCCCATCACACCTATCGATCTTTGGAGCTCTGTTTCTAGAATCCCACTCATACACTCTTTTGACATTTGGAAGAGTTGGGGTGCTAGGCACTACAAAAAGAATGTTTCTTGTCTATTTGGTAGAAGCAATTTGTGAAATAGGTATTGATGAGAGTCTGTATGAATCCCATAAGCCTGCAATTAAAATAGAGAAAGGTAGAATATAGTCAGTTTATCTTGCTGGGCATGCGGAGGGGAAAGAGCATGGAGACAAAGCTTTTAATAATGTAGTCATTTCACCCTGGCTGGTGTGGCTCAGTTGATTGAGCGTCATCCAAGATTAGATTCCTGGTCAGGGCACATACTCAGGTTTCGGGCTCCATCTGCAGATGGGGGCCTGAAAGAGGCAGTCAATCCATGATATGCTCTCACATCAGTGTTTCTCTCTCTCCCTCTCCCTCTTTCTTCTTCTCCCTCTAAAAATCAATCAAAATAATAATAATAATGTAATCATTTCATTGAAACCTGTTTTTATAGAGCTAAGTGTGAAATAAGCGAAGAAATAAAAATAGGGGATTATTCCTAGATTGAAATCCTATTTCTAAAAAAAGACAGAGCATATTCATTTGGAGAGCCATTGGTTGCTACAATTTGGAGATAATTCATTTTTTTGATGTTGTAGGAAATAAGGAAAGGGAAGCCCAGAATTGGGTTCAAAAAACCCTTCAGCTGTAATAATGAATTGTTGTCGTGAGAAGAACACCCAAATTATCGGAGAGTGGCTGTCTGTCTTAACAAGAGCTGTAGTGGGAAGCCCTTCTTGAAAGAGAAGTAAAATAAGGGAAAAAATTGCATTGTTGCACGGCTAATTGGATGAAGGGACCTCGGTAAATTGTGATTGCACAGTTAATAAACCTGAGAGATCTTTTTTTTTTTTTTGAAGATAAAATTAGTTGTTCAGTGGTTAAAAAAAATCAATTACAGATTGTGTTGTCTTTTTTAACCAAACAGGCAAAAAAAGCTCCCTAATAATGAATACTCGAGAGAATGGAACCTCGCCTCACCTACGATTTAACTCTGTTTTTCAACAGGAAACTGAGAACTAACACTTCTAAATGGCGAGACTGTTCCTGCTCGGGGCATCGAATGGGTGGTTGCTATTCTTTTCATAGAAAGGATCCATGGGGAGGCATGAACCTGCTCGGTCTATTTTTAATTCCGTTCAGTGAGAATGAGTACCTGGTAGTGTATTCACAGAGGGAAGATCGGCCATTCTAAGGAAAGGGGTGGGCATTTCTGCGTGTGACCAAAAATTGAAAAATACTCATGAATCGGTCGGTTATGTTAGTAGATAGAAGCGTGCAGCGTTCCATAAGCAGAGCCGTGGTATTTATTTTTTTAAAAATCTAAAAAAAAAAATATCACTTTTATGAAACAATTCTAAGTACATGCAGGAAGTACGTGCAAAAGTGTGTTTTTATAAAGGTGACAGCCTATTCAAGGACCAAGAGTAAATCTCCCTACCGTTCTTTACCTAAGTCAGACCTGTGTAAGGAGAGTACATATCGGAAATAAAAGTGATTGTGTTCTGCCTGGCTGGTGTGGTTCACTGTTTGAGCCTCAACCTATGAACCAGGAGGTCATGGTTTGATTCCTGGTCAGGGCACATGCTTGGGCTGTGGGCTCCATCTTCTCCCTTCCTCTCTGAAATCAATAAAAAAATATATTTTAAAAATAAACAAACAAAAAAGTGATTGTGTTTTGAGAGGTGGAATTTAAAATCAGTTCATTGAAATGCAGGAGGTATTTTTCCAGAGGGAGAATGAAATATACAGCAATTGGACTATTTCAGGAAAGCCTGCTGAGGTCTAGGCCACTGAAACACTGTCCATTTGAAACAGTGAGTTGAGTTGGTCAGAGTGGCCCTGTGGGAAGACTCAGTAACTTGCTCATGATTTGACGTGTTGGGTTTGTTTTGTGTTTTTTTTTGAATCGTGTGTATATAACAAAGAGTGACTTCGATTTTGTGGATTTCTGAATGTGGCATTTGCCCTGCTGGGTAAGTCCTCTTTGCAAACATACCTGTAACCCAGCCTGCTAAATGCTCTCATCTGTTCAGAAATCAGCAGGTTTGAGTTCCAGTCTCAACCCAAACTGACAGACCTGGATTCCCCACAACAGAGCTTTCAGTAACCCGCTCATGGGATTCTAGAATATTCCCTACAAGCCAAAAGGGAACCCAAGAAAAGGTAAAACTTGAGCTGAGCACAGTCAACAAGCTAAGAAGTTTGGGCATGCTGATTTATAAAGACACTGTAACTTTTCAGCATGTACTTCCCCTCTGAAGGACTGCGGCGGGGCTTTAAAATACGACTATTTAATTTTTTAAAATTACATAAATTAAGTGAACGGCCCATTAGCAGGATGCCATCAGGATCACATGGCCAATTTAGATCGAGTTATATTCTCTTGCCTGCCAGATTTGAATAAGAATGAAGAAATTACTATTCCAAAGTGGTGTTGGGCCCTGGTCCTCATTCGCAGTGATATCCTTCATGGTAACTACCTGGAACTGACGGCTCCGGCGGGCGTGCCCCTGGTCCCCTGGTCTTGGTGGTGCCATCACTCGGGGAGAAAAGCAGCTAATTAATTGTCCTGTCTGCCCCCATGAATCCTTCTACTGCAGGGACCGCCTGTGGGAGCAAAGACAGGCGGTTTCAGAAGAACCCAAGGCGACCCGCCTTTGAGCTTTTCTCCTTTTTGTCCACTTTACTCGGCTACACGGCCACGTGGGAACCGTAGCATCTCCCTCTCTCCCCACACTGCTGACTTCTTTCTGTAACGTGTGTATTTGAACTTTTTATTTAAATACTAGAGGCCTGGTGCACAGAATTGTGCACATTGAAAGGAAATTAATTAGAAGAAGTATTTTAGAGGCTGGGGAGGGCATGCAGGGGATTGGCTGGCTAGGGAGGGACTGCAGGAGAGCTCCATGGTATGTCCAGTCTGTCTCACCCAGTCCCTATCAGCTGGACCCCAGCAGCAAGCTAACCTACCAGTCAGAGCGTCTGACCCCTGGTGGTCAGTGTGCATCATAGCGACCGGTCAAAAAGTTGGACACTTAGCATATTAGGCTTTTATGTATATAGGTGTTTTTATTGATTTCAGAGAGAGGATGGGAGAGGGAGAGAGAGGTAGAAACATCAGTGAAAGAATTGGCTGCCTCCTGAACTCCCCCTACTGGGAATTGAGCCTGCAACTTGGACATGTGCCTGGAGTGGGAATCCACCAGTGACCTCCTGGTTCATGGGTTGACACTCCACCATACCGGCAGGGCTGAACTCTTTATTTAAACAGTAATTTCATATTAATCCCTATTTTTCTCCTTGGACTCCTCAACAGCTGACAGAGTGTGAAATAAATTAAGTTTCTTATGCAATCTTAGAAATTAAAGATAAAACATACTCTCAATTTTACTGATGACATTTTTAATGCTACTTTTAAAAACTCCATGATTTTGCTTCTGCTTTATTTTTGTGTATTTCATTTTTTTGCTTCTTTCCATTTCCCCTACCATTAATAAATTAACTATTTCCAGATACATGTGAATCTCTAACTTCTCTCAAATCTCTACTCACTAGTCTGGAACTTAAAGCTTTATATTGAACAATTTAGTTCTAATAATAACTTGTGCTTTGCTCTTTCCATTATGTTAGTGTTGTTGGACAAAAATCTATATTTTGTTTATTTATCTAGTGTCTGTCACATTCTGGAGTACATTCTAGGTCAGTGATGGCGAACCTATGACACGCGAACTCCTTTTTTTGGTTGATTTTTCTTTGTTAAATGGCATTTAAATATATAAAATAAATATCAAAAATGTAAGTCTTTGTTTTACTATGGTTGCAGATATCAGAAAAATTCTATATGTGACACAGCACCAGAGTTAAGTTAGGGTTTTTCAAAATGCTGACACGCCGAGCTCAAAAGGTTCGCCATCACTGTTCTAGGTACTAGGAATTGCTTAGTGTTCCTTTTTTCATTAATTTATTCAACAAGCTTTCCCTTTTTGCCTCCTGGAAAGGTACTATGCCAGCCACTGGGAAGCCTTACAGGGGTGGGAATGTGCAGCCCACGAGATGAATAAGGCCTGAGAAATCATTTGGTCTGGCCCTGCCAAGCCATTAGGTAGTAAGTTAATTAAATGTTTGAGCAACTATAGCAGGCTAATGTTTAAGTTGATAATTGTATATTGCCCTCGAATTATGTTATAAATATCCAAGTGGCCCTTGGCCGAGTAAAGGTTCCACACCCCATAGTCCCTTCCCTCAAAGAGATTACGCCTAGTTCAGGAACCATCTGGTAAACCCTAGAGAGTGGATGCCCTGATGGCCAAAGACTTGCATTCTGTGTCAAATCCTGGAGGAAGTCTAAGGAAATGAACAGATCGCAGCCCAGAGTCCTGACTGCAACCATCATCCAGGCAGCTCAGTTACCTGTCTGTAAAGTGGTCATTCTAACCATCACACATCCACCTACCACTACTGGTAAGATGACTGTGAGGGCTGATAGAGGCTTATGTCAACCTCTAAAACACCATACAGGATTTTATGTAGAGGTCAAGTCCAAGACTTATTTTAGGATTAAAAAAAAAAATCAGTGCTGCAAACTCATTGCATTCTGAAAACTCATCGCACAGTTTTGGAATTCTGTGCTTTGAAAACATGACAACGGATGCTAATGTATGGGGCTATATAAGTCACTTGCCAGATGGTCCGCAACACATCTTTCCTTTTAGATTTATGCGATAAATCTTCATTCCCCTTAAAACATGTGTTTGAATGTGTCCATAATTTTTTCTTCCTCTTTCACATGTTTGCGTAGTAGGCATCTGGCTTCCTTACATCAGATTGTAGTTAGGGTCAGGTATTCTTTTCCTTGACCTGTATGGAGAAATGAATCCCGACTTTTTCTTGTGGAGGTGAAGGTGGAGGCAGAAGGGTATGCAATAATGATGGGAAACTAGATAAACAGGGACATTTTTTTTTGTTCGGCTCTCAACCACTGAGCCACCCCAGCCGGGCCACTCCAAATCATTTTTTTTTAAAAAGAATCTCTTTGGTCACATTTGTTCAGACTTATCAAAAGAAGCATTTAATATACATAAAAGTAGAAGCATTTGAACTTTGCTCATTTAATTTATGCATTTTTTTCTTTTATGTTGTATCCTAGGGATTTTCCCTTTGGCTCACTAATAAAGATCTCAGCTTCAGTTGATATTATTTTTTTAGCTGTAGGTTCAATTGTTTTAAGGCAGAAAGCAAGCATATTAAAAGGCAATACTTACCCTAGTGTGTGTTCAATAATCATGGATCAGCAATTCTTTTCTTCTTTGCAAAATAGTTACTTTTTTATCTTGATATTGAATACTTTTAATATCAACGAGAATATATTTGAGAATTCTAATTTCCTCTGGATTGTGGATTCATATGTCATGTTCTTTAATAATACACTGCCCTGCCATACTTGTGTGTGTGTGTGTGTGTGTGTGTGTGTTTGTGTGTGTTTACCGTCATAGGATGATAAATTAGTGCGGTAAGTATTTCCTAAACTAACTGAAAAGGAGAGAGTAAATGATGGTGTTACACATGCAATACTAAAGTTAGAAGCATTTGCCTTGTTACTAGTATTGAAAAAACCCGCATTATTAACTGGTTCACCTAGTAAAGTCATGTAAAACATTCTTGAGCTTGTTAGAAACTAGTTTTGGACCTGCATTCATAGGATGATAAATTGGTGCGATAAATATTTCCTAAACTAACCGAAAAGGAGAGAGTAAATGATGGTGTTATACATGCAATACTAAAGTTAGGAGCATTTGCCTTGTTACTAGTATTGAAAAAATCCGCATTATTAACTGGTTCACCTAGTAAAGTCACGTAAAACATTATTGAGCTTGTTAGAAACTAGTTTTGGACCTGCATTTGGAAGCTAATGGACACCCGTAGAAACCTTTAGGTGGCTGTCTGAATGAATACATCAAGTCTCTTCCCCTTTCTGGATTTTAGGTTCCTCATGCGTAAGGTAAATGTGTGATAAAGTCATCTTTGCAATTTCTTCTGGCACTAATGTAGCAACCTTGAAAATATTAAAGGGTGCATCCAAAGTATTTT
>NW_006289087.1:5502587-5510083 GCF_000327345.1 Myotis davidii
GTGAGTGTGTGATCAGACAGTGGAGAAAACAGGAAGAACAACTCCTTAAGATGCCAAAAGAGAAGAAGGCCTTAAGAGGAAAACCAGCAAAATGTTTAAAATATCGATTTCTTAATTTTGTGTTGGAAAGTGGGGGGCGTCTTATACATGGGGGAGTCTTATATACAGAAAAATACAGTACCTCTTTCTAGTCCCCAGTTGTTTTCAGAAAAGCATCTCTGTACTTTTGGCAGATGCTTCATAGTTGGAAAGAAATACATCAGAGTCATCCAACCCATCCCACTGCCTTAACAACAGCCACAACACACACACACACATATATATATTGATTTCAGAAAGGAAGGGAAAGGGAGAGATAAAAACGTCAATCATTGATTGGATTGAGCCCGCAACCCAGCATGTGCCCTGACCAAGAATCAAAACGTGACCTCCTGGTTCATAGGTCAATGCACAACCACTGAGCCATGCTGGCTGAGCATGAATGCGTTTTGAAAGTGTGACAGTATGAAGTACTGATGAGTATGCTGAACAATTAAAATTTAAATACATTGCTAGTTGACATGCAAAATGACATAGCCGCTCTAGAAAACAATGTGGAAATTTTTAATAAAGTTAAAATATACACCTACCATATGATAAATAAATCCCACTGCTGGATATTTAACTTAGAGAATTATAAACTTGTTTTTACATGCAAACCTATACATGATTCTTTAAACCAGTTTTACTCACAATTGTCCCAAGCTGGAAATAACCTAAATGCCTTCCAAGGATGACTGGATTAACAGACTGTGGTACATCCTGCAATGGAACATGACTCAGCACTGAAAAAGAAGAAATCATTGATTCACACAACATTTTAGATGAATTTATGCTCAATGAAAGAAGCTAGTCTCAAAAGATTATATACTATATGATGTCATCCATATGGCATAAACAAAAAGACAAAATTATAGTGTTGGGAACAGATCCGCATTTTCCACGAGTTAGGGGTGGGGACAGTTTGACTAAAGGGATAAAAAAAACTCCAGTGGGAATTTGGGGGCGGGGGGGGGGCGTTCATGGAATTGCTCTAGATCTTGATTCTTGTGGTAATTACATGACTTTATTCACGTATTAAAATTCATAGGACTGTACATCAAAACAAATGTTGTTTTTGCTGTATTATAATTTAGAAAGTAAATTTAAAAAATTGTTACAATTCCTGCCATCATCCAAATACAGAGTGAGGAACAGACAAGAAGTGAAATAACTCAAACTGAATTGGGATTGGATTTATAAAGCATGTAATAGAGGAACTTAAAGCCATTTTAAAAAATAAACATAAGGATGATTTTCTTATCAATTTTTTGTAGTGACATACTTGCTTCTAAATTAATAGTGGCCCATAAAGCTATTTTAGCTTATGTAGTTAAATATCCCCTATGAAATTTGTTTTGCTGTTAATTTACTTAAGAGAAATTTTTAATCAGATATATGAAGGCAGAATTTTGCTCAGGCTATGAAAATGATTGTAAATTTAGAGTAATGATATTTGAATTAATGTTCCAACTTTGGCTGAGAATTTGGCTATGTATAAAAGTTTAAATTTAGAAATATATATATATATATATATACACACACACATATATATTTTTATGCTAAAATAGCTGTTTTATTTCTGAAGGTACTATGGAAGTTTACGTCTTGGTAATTTTTTAATTTTTAAAATTACAGTTTGTATTTCATATTATTTTGTATTAGTTTCAGGTGTACAGCATAGTGTTTAGACAGTCATAGATAAAGATTGTTAAAGCAAAAGGAGAGTTATTTTGAAAAAAGATTTGTCTCTGTCAATCAGTTTGTGGGTGCAGATACAGTCTTTCTGAGATGTTGGGCAAATGATTTTATTCTGTGCCTCAGTTTCCCCAAGTACACTACATGACAACAGTTATTCTAATGTCATATTAGCATACGTATGACCTACATATTCAAGCACAAGGTGCAAAGTCCCTTGAAGAAGAACATCAAAATTTACTAAGTTTTCTCATTTTCTTTCTGAAAACCAAATATATCTTTTCCTCATTTCTCAGTGTGAGCCCTGATGAATAGAATGACAGAAACTTGTAATTAGGGGAATTTAAAATATTTAAAGTTAGAAAAATGTCTGTGTGGCAGGAAAAAAAGGAAGACAGATTGCTCTATCATCTCTTTTCAAGTCAGAAAACCCACATCAAAGCATGAAAGGAAGTTTAATCACAGATGCCAGAGTTTGAAGGCTGTAAAAAAAGCCACGTGGAAGAAGAAATATGGGCATACCTTAACCCCCTTTAAAAGATAAAGATATCATTATATATAGAAATATTTTTTTACTACATTGGGGAGCGATACTAGTATATGATTTTAATATGGTTGTCCTATGAAAGCTTAAAGCAGACCTTCAATAGAAAGTAATATGCATATTTGTTTTCCCCTTAAAATATATATTTCAATGTTGATAAGGACATATAGACTTAAATAATAATGAGAACATTCTTCAAAACATGACATTGTGTTGTTTTAGTTGTAGACCATAAGGGGGATATACATATGTATCTTATTGTATATAAACAAACTGTGCCACTTAATCTGTCCAGTAGAATGTGTGTGTGTGTGTGTGTGTGTGTCCACAGTTTGTAGCGAGACCCATTTAATAAATGTGTTTATTACTCGGGGGCGTGTTTTACAATGTTGCCGTTCATGAAAGCCGTAGCGTTAACACCCGCCGCTGTTAAACGGCGTGTTCACAATATTTGCATTTACTGAGCAAGAACTAATGGGAACAGCTTCCGTGCTCACACAGATATCTGGGCAGCTCCATTCAGGCGCAGTTTAGAATTGCGCTTCCTAAGATCAACTCGAGACTCTGCAAAATGTCATGTCTCCTCTCGGCTGCTCTTTCCTCAAACATTTTGTCGGCGTCGTTAGGAGCTGTGAAGACTGAACTTTCACAGAGGAAAGAAAACTGTTACATTAAGTGTGAATGTAAAGGCCGCTGCTCTTGTCTCACGTGGAGACTCGGCACATCACAGAGGATGCGCAGGTGCCTTCAGCTCTTGTCCTTTTCATCCCCACAGGAATGTCAGTGTGAGTAGCAGATCGGTGTCAGCAAAGAAACGGGGCGCTTTCCTTTCCTGTTAAACATTGTTAATTATCGAGTGAGAGTTAAAATCTTAAAAATCAGGGGCAGCTTGGCCAGTGTGGCTCAGTGGTTGAGTGTCAACCTACGAACCAGGAGGTCTAGGTTCAATTCCCGGTCAGGGCACATGCCTGGGTTGCGGTCTTGATCCCCAGAGTGGGGCGTACAGGAGGCAGTTGATCAATGAGTCTCTCTCATCATTGATGTTTCTCTCTCTCTCTCCCTCTCCCTTCCTCTCTGAAATCAATAAAAAATATTTTTTGAAAAATCAAGTGGAATTATCTACTGGATTATATATTTAATATGCATTGCAATTTCATGGCCCCATTTTGCTTTTTAAGTTTCCTCTGACTTCTTTTCCCTTTTCACTGTAACATAAACTTTTCAAAGACTGAAATGAACCAAGGCCAGCAGTCCCACACGAGCCGTGAAGCCCGGTAGAGAGCCCGGCTGCTTCCCACTGCAGCACACGGTATAAATGTGCTTCTGAAACCCTTAAGGTACGACTTTAAAAAAAAAAAAATTGGACAGTTGTCAAGGATGGGGGACTTTTAAGGCTTAACTAGCTGAGCAATGTTCATTTAAAATAACATATGAGTCTCCATCAAAACGACCTAAGCTGAGCAAACGGCGCCTTTGTCCTTCCCTCTCAAGGAAGTTCTGAGGGGCTGGGAACCCGTGACAGTGAAATTTCCTTGGCTGGGGCTGTCTTTATCCCTTTTCGGTAATATTTTCATTCTGCAGAGCTTTTAAAAAAGTCAAGCCTATTGGAAACCTTCTTATAAGAAACTTTTCTAGTCTGAGTCCACCTTATCTTTTTTTTCCCCCTCGTTCATCAAAATTCAGGTCGACCAGAAAGAGGGAGAGGTGAGAAGTTATTTTCCTTTGGGAGTCAGTTTTTTCAGTACGGGCCAGTTCCAGTTGTGCTGAGGGCTGGGACCCATCTGCTCTTTGGGGTGTGGACCCCAACTGTTGGCCTCTGAGGTGGTGGTGGAACCTGGAAGGCAGGAGCCCATGTCCCCGGCCAGCAGCTTTGCTGGGGTGGGCTTATTGAGTGCCATCTTGCGTTGAAAACATTGCTGACCTTCCCAGAGAACTTGGGGTGTGGTGTCCCCTAAAGTGGACAGGTGCTCCATGTGCTTTCTGCTTGTCGGTCCACTTACTCAACTCTGACTACCAGCCTGTAGAAGTGTGACAAGACCACAGTCATTCTGCCCTGGCTGGTGTGGCTCAGTTGGTTGAGCATCGTCACTTACACCAAAAGGTCACTGGTTCGATTCCCGGTCAGGGCACATACCCAAGTTGTGGGTTTGATCTTCAGTCCAGGTGTGTCTCAGAGGATACTGACCATTGACCAATCTCAGTCTCTCTCTCTCTCTCTCTCTCTCTCTCTCTCTCTCTCTCTCTCTCCTCTTGCTAAAATCAATAAAAACATTTTTTTAAAAGACTGGTCTTTCCTAAGAGAAATGCCTCAGTGCCCCTTACTTTACCTTGTGTTCTCAACCTGTCCCTCCTTCTGGTTGAAATAAAAATTTACAGGAAAGATTTTTTTAATTGATCTTTTAGAGAGGGGGTGGGAGAGAGAGAAACATCAATGTGAGAGAGATACATGTATTGGTTGCCTCCTGCACATGCCCTGACCAGGGATCAAACCCACAACCTGGGTCTGTGTCCTAACCAGGAATTTAACCACAACTCTCCAACCAATCGAACAACCCGGCCAGGGCTCAGGAATGACTTTTTTCCTGCATCAGTTTTATTCTTTTGGTTCCTTTAACCCTAGTTTTGGGCTGTGGAAGTAGAAGTCTAGAACGATGAGAAAGGACAAACCAGATCCTTACACGGAACCGAATCCACGAGCAGACGTTTTTGAGTGGTGCTCACAAACATGTCCACTGTGTCCCCAAACAGCGCTCAGCTCCTCGTGGGTAATTGTGTTAACAGGTCTGGGCCTTGCTTGCTTTTACTGACTTGTTGATTTAGGGACCAGCTGCCTCCTAGGAAATTGTGATCAAAAGCTATAAAAGCAGCTCATAAATGTGTCAGATGCATGAGTAGGGATTGGGACACTTGATTTGTCCAGCAATCCAATCTGGGTTAAAGATTGGTGCTACTTGATATTATGTCCTTAGAGACGCTGTGAACATCCCCCTCAAATCATTTGCACGTGCGTGTTTGCTTGGGTAGATCCGGTATCTCCAATTTTGTCCCACCCTCTTCCTCTCCAATTTTATAATTACAGGTTACCTGTCTCCCTCATCTATATCCCTGTCACTCTTTGTAACACAAAGAGGCTCAGGAAAGCTGGACTCTCTCAAATGCTACTGCGTTAAATTAAAGAGAAGTACATTTTGTTCTTTAACAAGCAGAAATAAATGGGATGCTTGCGATCAAATGATTAGAAGCAATCACTCAAGAATGAACCCTTGGAAGTTCAAATGAAGGCTTACAGTGGAGACCAGGGGAGCAAAGGCATGGCCTAGCCAGAAGGGTTTGCGGTGGGAATGTGCAACAGAAAGTTCTTTAAAGAGCTCTGTCTTAATTAGAATTGGCCAGATGAGCCTGGCAGCATGGCTCAGTGGTTGAGTGTCGACCTATGAACCAGAAGGTCCCAGTGCAGTTCCTGCTCAGGCCACATGCCCAGGTTGGAGGCTGGCTCAATCCCCAGTGTGGGAAATGTAGGAGGCAGCCAATCAATGATTCTCTCTACTCATTGATGTTTCTATCTTTCTCTCCTTTTCCCTTTATCTCTAAGAGGGGAGGGAGAGAGGAGAGAGAGAGAGAGAGAGAGAGAGAGAGAAAGAGAGAGAGAGAGAGAGAGAGAGAGAGAGAAGGGAGAGAGAGAAGGGAGAGAGAATGAATATGAATTAACCAGATGAAAGTGAGCAGGTAGAAGAATAAAAGGTGTTACAATCAAAGGAAATAGTGTGGGCCAAAGCCCATGATGGAGAAAGAGAGATTAAATTCTTTTTGACTTATAATAATAACTATTTCCCCAAAGGGTTGTAAGAGAAGAATAGCTGAAATATGACAGAAAGTGGGAATAAGGGGTATGTCTAGTTCGACTCCACTCTGGCTTGAGATTGAATTGCTCTCAAAAAGGATGGTTGATTATCCTTTGTTAATGCATTTTGTTTAAGATATTCCAGAAAGGCCTGGCATTTTTTTTATTTACTTAAATTTTATCTTATTGTGATTTTAAGGAAAAAAATAACAGCTTTTCAAAAAATGCTATAATTTCTTTCTTTCTTAGTTTACCCTTTATCTACATTGCTTTAATCTCTCAGACATACCAGTGTTTCTTAAGTGGGACCAGTACCACCAGCATTAACTGAAAACCAGATAGAAATGTAAGTTCTTTAAAATATTTATTTTATTGATTTCAGAGAGAAAGGGAGAGAGAGATAGAAGCACCAGTGATGAGAGATTCATTGATCGGTCTCCTGCACGCCCCACACTGGGGATGGAGCCTAGGATGGACCCCTCAACCCGGGCATGTGCCCCAACTGGGAATAGAACCATGACCTGGATCATAGGCTAATGGTCAACCACTGAGCAACACCGGCTGGGCAGAAATATAAATTCTTAAGCCTCATTCCAGACCTATTGAATCAGAGACTGTCTTCTTACTTGCATTGTTTTCAGTGAGAAATCTGGAGTCACTCTTACCTTTGTGTCTATACTGGTGTGTTTTGTCTCTGGCTACTTTTAAGATTTTCTTTTCATTTTGAGCCACTTGATTATGAGGTGCCTTCACGTACTTTTCTTTATTTTCCTATGTTGGGGTTTGTGGAGATTCATTGATGTGTAGGCTTATACATGTCCCTTGACTCAACTTTTAAACATATAAACTATAGTTACTATAGCGTAATGTCTTTGTCTGCTAATCCTAACATATGGGTCATTTTGGGGTCTGTTTCAATTAATAGATAGTTTATTCTCCTCATTGGGGGTTTGATGTTCCTGCTTTTGTTTTAGTGTCTGGTAATTTTTTCCTGGATGTCAGACAGTAAGAACTTACCTTGCCATGTGTGAGATGTTTGTATTCCATCTTTTAGAATCTGACTTTTAAGATTTGTTTACTTGTAATGGAAGAGTGCTCAATCTCCTATGAACCTTACCTAATGCTTCAGGGATAACGGGGTTTGTCCCATCTGGCTGATAAGAACAGGTGCTATTCCTGGCCTTGTGGGAGCCCTGGGCTTTATTGGTTACCATCAATGTTTTTTTTTTAATATATTTTTTATTGATTAAGATATTACATATGTGTCCTTGTCCCCACGTTACCCTCTACACCCCCCCCTCCTTCCCCCCCCCCCCCCCCCCCCCTCCCGCCCCC
>NW_006289087.1:5511346-5517050 GCF_000327345.1 Myotis davidii
GTCCTGGGGTTCTGGATGATGTCCGTATTGTGTTTCTGAGGTATTAATCAATTGTTGTGAGCGGCATCAATTTCCCGGTGTTTATCTATGCCGCCATCTTAGTTTCTCCAAACCTGTCTACCATCAATGTTTTGAATGGCCCTTTCCTCAGCTTCAGGTAGTCCCTGTCCATGCTTAGTATTAGTCTTCAGCTGAACCCTTGAAGGGGACCCGCTGCACATTGCAGAGTTCTCTGTCTGTGCGGCCCTCTCCGGTCCATTGCTCTATTCTGCAAACCCTACCTGCCTTGACCTCCCAGGCCCTCGGCTTTGCCTTCTTTTCTTATGTCATTGATTTCAGAGAGAAACATCAATGAGAGAGAATCATTGATAGGGTTCATGGTCAGTCTGGGGCCATTCCTTCCTTGCATGAGGACGTGCCCCACTTCGCTCTGAGAATTTTACGCCCAGCAGTTTTTATCTTCTTCTTTTTTTAAAGTATACTTTTATTGATTTCAGAGAGGAATGGAGAGGGAGAGAGAGATAGAAACATCAACGATGAGAGTCATTGATCAGCTGCCTCCTGCATGCCCCACACTGGGGATCAAGCCTGCAACCCAGCATGTGCCCTGACCAGGAATCAAACCGTGACCTCCTGGTTCATAGGTCGACGCTCAGCCACTGAGCCACTCGGGCCAGGGCAGCTTTGGTTTCTTAACTGGAGGAATCACTGGACTCTGCCTGACTTCTCCTGCCCTTGCACTTGGCCTGGAACCGCCCTCCAGGCAATATGGTGAGGTGGTCATAGGTCTTACCTCACCTCTCAGAGATCCCTGTCTCTCCTTACCTCATTCCAGTGTCTTGCAAATTGTTTATTTGGGGCAGTTGGGTGGATCTGGCCCGTTTCTCCATCTTGGCTAAACATAGATGTTACTGATCCTGGTTTATTCTTGTTTTGTATATGAGTGCTTACCGCACAGTGCTGGAGAGTAAGGGTCCTACATAGCATGGTTCACATTTATTTAGAAAATCCCTATTTGCCAGGGATTTTTCTAAAACATTGTTCCCGTGTTGGCTTATTGAATCCTCACAAAAACCCCAGGGGACAGATGTTATCTGTATTTTACAGATGCAGAAATTTAGGAGTGAATGGCCTGGGTTACATAGCCAAGATATCGGAACAAGTTTCCTGAACTTGGCTGTTGGCCTTGCTTCACTAACTGCCTCTTCACAGAACTGCCATTCACAGAGGCGGCTCCTCTAGAAGACGCTTAAGAATGACTCACAGCTTGGGCTTCAAGTTCAGATCTCTTGAACCTGAAGTTTTGCCAGGTAGGCAACTCACTAAACCCTCCTGGGCCTCTGTTTTCTCGTTTGTCTGTAAGGGCTGATTGTCCCAACCAAATGGTTCTTGTGAAGATGAAATAAAATAAAGAACCTAACCCAGTTCCAGGGCCCCTTACTGGAAATTTGCTGGTTAAGTAAGTAGAAGGTGTGGCCATGCTCTAGTGAGGACACTCAGCTACTTTGGTTAATCCTATATAATAAAACCGTAATATGCAAATCTACTGAACAGCGGAACGACTGGTCTGCTACCACCAGGGGGAGATGCTCTGTAGGAGCTGCCTGCAGGCCCCAGGCCAGCCAAGGTGGGTGCCAGCAGGGGTCCCCCTGACCGCCCTGCTGGTCGCCCCACAGATCCGCCCTGATCACCGGCCAGGCCTAGGAACCCTACCTGTGCACAAATTTTGTGCACTGGGCTTCTAGTTAATTATAATACCATGTACAGTGCTTTTGTGTTCATGTATCTTTACCATCAAGCGTGAAGAAAGGGCCAGAGGTCCTCCTTATTTCACAAAGGGAGAAACTGAGGCTCCGTGAGGTTAGAAGGTTTGGTCAAGACCCCAAGGTTAGCAAGTGACAGAGCCCAGGTTGCCAGGCCGCATTTTTGATTTGTATCCATTTTTTCTTTATACCACGGGCGGAGTATAAATCAGGATTTGAAAAATGCTTCGAGGAGGTCAGTGACCTTGGGGGTGATGACATTTCTGTTCTGTGTGTTACAATTGACACCCTAAGAAGGGGTATGTTGCGAGTACCTGGGCATGCGTTTTGGTGAGCGAGTCCTGACACGTTTCTAAGGAAGGAAGAGGTGTCCCTCTCTGGCTTCGTGGAGGATCAACACCTGGGTGGACCAGACTTGGTTTTCTGACTGTGAGGGACTCTAGCCCGATTCCCAGAAATGGCGAGAGACTCAGCCTTGCAGGACCCAATGTTTTTTTCTCCTGGACTTTTATATTGTGCGCATTTTGAAGAGCACCTTTCAGGTTTGTTGTTAAATGGGCTCCGATGGGGGTGATGCTGGTGCGTTTCTTTTTATGTGCGCGGAATTTAAACCTGCAGGCGGTCGAGCGCTCCAGTGAAATCGGCCCTAGACAGTTAATAAATTCCAGGCAGAGATGCATAAATCAGCAAAGGGTATTTTTAAACTTTTCTCTCCGTCCCCCCTCCCCAAAGGGTGGTTAAAGGAGAACAGGAAAGAGATGTCTTCAGAGAATTGTTTTCTCTCGGTTCAGAAAACCGAGGAGAGCGGCGAGCAATGCCCAGCGCTGGTTAGCAGATTGTCATTTCTAGGTTTGATGTTCAGGGTTTAATTGTCTTTCATGTGAACAATAGCAGGCGCTCTCTGGTGTACTATGCCGGGATGATGAAAGGAGGTCGTTCTTGCATAGCAATGCCTTTTTTTATTATTAGCGTAAAAAATTAGCAAGCTGGAAGTCGTTAGGAGGAATCGCACTGGCATTAATTGTAATGCAGCCTGAATTTGTTTGCAGACCAATGCAGTAAGACAATAGCCGGGAGAAAAAAAAGAGCAATATTAATAGCCTTCTACTCATTGTATCATTTTCGTGGGCCTTAATAAGGTGTCTGCTGTCAACCAGAATTTTTTTTTAAAAAAGGACATCGTAATTGATGTATCGCAGTAAGTATGGATGAGGCCCCAACTTGATTAATGTGTGAGTTGGCTTTTTGAGGCATTTTGAAAAGGCTTCTTAGCTGGGTCTTAAGAGACTGGCTGAGCCCACCATAAACTACCTCTTTGCCGTTGGAAAGCATCCTGTCAGTAGCTGGTGTTCCCGGGTGGCCCTCCCCCTTTTTCTCCCTTCCTGACCCGAGAACACCGAGGCAAAGTGCTCCTCGTCAGTAATTGCGGTGCTTAAACTTCTCATCACGGACTTTGACTCTTCTCTCCTGAGGTACCTTTCCAAAGGTGATGTTAGTTTTCCTTGTGTGCACCTCAAATATCACCATTTCAGTGAGCTGGGAACTTGTTTTTTAAATGAGCTGCTATTTTGTGGGTTGCTTGAACCCAGACCCTTGGTGACGTAACTGTTTCCATGTCAGAGGTGGACTTGGTCCAAGAGCTCTTTCAGGTTAAGATCAAGTTCCCTTTCTTCACTCCCCAGTGTCTTAATGCCGTTTCCAAAGTGTGTGTATGTGTGTATGTGTGTGTGTGTGTGCGTGCGTGCGTGCGTGCGAGAGAGAGAGAAAGAGAAAGAAAGAAAGAAAAAAAGAAAGAAAGAAAGAAAGAAAAAAAGAAAGAAAGAAAGAGAGAGAGAAAGAAAGAAAGAAAGAAAGAAAGAAAGAGAAAGAAAGAAAGAAAGAAACATGAATGTGAGAAACACTGACAATTGCCTCCTGTAGGTGCTCTGATCACCTAAACTCAGGATGGAACCCAGAATCCTTTGGTGTAATAAACAACACTGCAACCAACACAGCCACCTGGCTCTTTTGATTGTCAGAGAAAGAAAATAGTTGATGAATTCCAAAACTGGCTGTCACATGGTGAAGGGTGGAGGGGGCGCCTGTCTCATCGTTACTGGGCACCATTGCCTCCAGAGGAATCCCATCAACATGGACAAGAGAGATGGGGGTAGAAAGAGAGTGACACCCACATTGGACATTGAGAAGCTAACTGGCGGCCTATGAAAGGAGGATTGATGGAAATGTAGAGTCCTCTCTGAAAATTAAACCTAGATGATTTGGCCATCTACGTGTTTTTTTTTTTTCCTCTCTCAAATAAAAAAAAAAGTCATGCCCTATTTTTATCTCAGTGCACGAGCTGCGGAAAGTGTAGGGTGGATGGCTCAATACTTCCGTAGTGTGAGCTGTTTTGAAGGAATCCAGACAACCTTCTAATGGGCAAGACACCGAAGCCCTACTAGAGAAACGGACATTTCTTAATATTTGAGGAACATGGCCTTTCATTATTTTTATTAATCTGTTGCCCAAATAATCAGTATGAAAGCCACCTTTGAGAGCAGATTGTTCCGATAGCCAAAGCTGGAATGCGGCAGGAGCAACCGTTTTGATCTCTTGGGAGTCAATGCCGCTTTCAGATAGTCCCGAACAACGGCACTGCTGTTCCCTGGCCCTCCAATGTAAAACAAACAGGGGGAATTTGAGTTCAGCAAAAGATAAATAAATACATAAATAACCGAAAGTCTCCTATAGGCCTCTGCATGCATACCTTTCGCTCTCCAGAGATAACGCTTTGTGGAGCGGTGTTAGGCAAGGCAGTTCTTGTCTTCTGTTGGGTTCATGTGACGAATTCCAGTTGATAAGCCCCAGACTCTGGAGTCGCTGGTCTGGCTGCTTATTAGGATTAAGATAAGTGCTAAGAAGGAAAGATACAGCGCTTTGTACTACCTTTGCGGGCCTGGAAGCCCTAGGATTCCAGTGGAAACAATGACTTCCCTCACCCTGCTCCCTCTCTAACCTGAGCTGAGCACTGTAAATATTGGCCCAATAGGATTGAAGCAGAGTCTGAAGATTATTTCTTAATAGAGAATATGTTAATTACCAAAGCCCCCAAAATGCGTGTAAATGTGACAATGAGTTTATAGAAACGAGATTTTTTCCTCCTCTTATATGGGTGTCCAGAGATAAATAATTAATGTGTCTTAGGTCGTTCATATCAGAAAGGCACGTTATTCTCATAAAATAGGCCAAGAGGAAAAAAAAAACACACACAAGCTATTTAAGTGCATTTAAGAAACTTTCCATGAAGGATATATTAGGAAAAACTATATTTCTAATGCATATGCAAAGCGAATATTGCCTTTGAAATGCTTCTTCCTGAGTTTTCAGAGAGTGAAAAAGTGCACGTCCAGTTGTCTAAAGCTGATGGAATGTTCCGGAGGCCCAGCAAACGGAGACAGATATTTCCTGAAGTTCACTCAGTGAGTCACACTAAATATAGTCAACCTGGGCTCTGCTGCGCCTTGGTAGGCCGCCGTTGGCGCCCAGCAAAGTTGAGCTGTCGGGGCGATTGCCGCAGGGGTGATGGAGAGGGGTAATTTAGCGACATCCCACAGCCCCGCGCAGCACCATGGAGAGCGCTGGGTAGCCATTCATTTTTGTTAATGAATTTAAAACTAGATGCATGGAAATGGTTCTATGAAATGTATACACTGCTAAACAGTTAACTAGTCCTTAGGGCTTAGGTTTAATTATCTCTGTGTAAATCATTTTGAACAGGGAGATCTAATGAGTCAAAAAGAAAAAAAACAACAACACACAGACACCAAAAAACTTAGATCTAGGCCGGCCAGAGTAGTTCAGTGGTTGAGCATCAACCTGTGAACCAGGAGGTCACGGTTATATTCCCGGTCAGGGCACATGCCCAGCTTGTGGGCTTGATCCCAAGAAGGGGGCATGCAGAA
>NW_006289087.1:5517075-5533785 GCF_000327345.1 Myotis davidii
GTTTCATGACCCTGAACTCCACCGAGTTGTCACACCTGGTTTATTCCACAGTAAAAGTAATTTCCCTGCATTTTAAAAATTACTTTTAGTGTTGAATAAACAAAGTGAAATGGTTATAGTAATAAAGAGGCAGTGAGGATTCTTCTTTGGATTGTTTCCTTCTTGAAACGATGGAATTGCCCGTTCTTCTCCCTTCCTCCCAGAGAGGGTGGGGCAGAGACACCTGGGGGAGGCACCTCACCCTTCCAGGGAATGGGGTCAT
This sequence comes from Myotis davidii, assembly GCF_000327345.1. Classification (NCBI taxonomy): domain Eukaryota; kingdom Metazoa; phylum Chordata; class Mammalia; order Chiroptera; family Vespertilionidae; genus Myotis; species Myotis davidii. The sequence goes on from NW_006289087.1 coordinate 5,517,338, forward strand.
GTTCATGCAGCGCCCTGCCCTGCTGCTGCTCTTTAGGTCAGAGGTTTATCAGATCAGCTCAAGTCCAAGTGTATAGACGAGAGATGTGATGCCTGAACTTGGGTATTTTGGAAGAAAACCACAGATGAGTCAGAAAGGTTCAGAATTGGAATGAGTTGGGGTGAGGGAGGGAAAAACTGAGTCAGGTCCCCAGAGGAGGCAACTGGGCATTTGGGGTAAAATGGGAGAACAGGACAGTTTACGGGCACAGATGGGCGAGGTGGGGAAGCACGTCCAGCAGGGGTCACGGACTGCCAGTTTTTCCAGAGCCAGCTTTGCTCTGAGTCAGAGTTTTCTTTCTTTTATTTTTTTAGTTAATATGATGAGAATCATTGATAGGCTGCCTCCTGCACGCTACCTACTGGGAGGTCAAGCCCACAACCCCAGGCATGTGCCCTGACCAAGAATCCACCTGTGACCTCCTTGAGCTCAATGCTAAACCACTGAGCCATGCCAGCCAGGCCAGACTTTCTAAGTTCTGTGTCCCCCACAGACATGGATGATAACTACTATGGCCCGCTTTGTCTTTCTACAAGAAGTGGAATAAATTACACCATAGGAATGCTATCTTCGGTTCGATTCTTTACTGTGTCATGGTGAAATTTGGTGGAAGAAAATTTGCATCATCTGTAACCTTCTTCTGACAAAGGCTCCCACATGTTTGACTGTCTCTGGTTGAATTAGATTCATTCACAATTAGCAAGTATTTGTGGCACCTCTTGTACATGCCAAGTGCTGTTCTTAGCACTAAAGACAGGAAGGTGAATTAGACAGAGCAGCATTTTCTCTGCCCTCCTGGAATTTGAATAATAAGCTGAGAAAATAGACAATAAATGTATACCTACCTACATACATGTAGAAATAGGTATACTATTTCCGGTACTGATACATCATGGGAAGATAGTAAAAACATGCCGGTAAGCTAGTGAGTTTGGGGAGTGGGTTGGGAAAGTGCTATTTCAGTTAAGAGTCACCTGGGGGTCCTCTGTAGAGAAAACATTTGATCTGAGACCAGAATAATGAGGCCGAGGCAGCCATGCAAAAATTCAGTCCCATTCAACTAAACAAATATTTGCATTGCACTAGGTACCATTCTGATCACTTGGGCTATAGTAGGGAATGAAACGGAGTCCTTGCTTGTATGGAGTTTATGTGTACGTGCGTGTCTACATGTGTGCTGCATATATTACTATCCTGCACACACAGGGGTTCTGTGAAGAAAGGAGAGAGAGAGAGAGAGAGAGAGAGAGAGAGAGAGAGAGAGAGAACGAGAACATGGCTTGAGTAGCATGGGGTGCCTGAGTGTCATTTTATAGCAGAGTCAGTACACAGCCCATGAGTTTGTGCTTGACTAGAAACCTAAAAGGAGTTAGGATGAGATTTCAGGGTCAAATGTCCAAGCAGAGAGCCCTCCTGGGGGAGACACTGAGTGTGTCTGGATGATGGCGAGAAGGCCCGTGTGGCCAGAGCTCGTTCTGTAGGTTGCAGAGCAGGGAATATGGGTTGGACTAAGCAGGGCAGAGTGTGTCCGGCCCTTTGGACTCAGGTGTAACATTTAGATTTTATTCCCTTTACCATGAGTGAGCTTTGGGAGCTTTGAGGCAGGCAGTGATGTGAATGACACTGAGTTGAACTTAGAAGAGAGAAAGGTGGAAAAGAAGGTATCAATACTTATTATAGAATTTAAGGCATCCAGGCAATGCCGGTCCATTCAACCCTCCCCCAATCAGAACTTTGACTTGAAGTGATCTCAGAGACGAGAAGTTTGGGAAGGTTCTGGTTGTTAACTCGCCAGCCTTGTGACGAATTTCAAGAGCCATTCTCTGTGTTCTGAAAGAGGTTGATCTGGCTGGAAGGAAGGAAAAGCAGAAGGGCCTTTCCCCTTCCCTTAACCCCTCCCCTCCTTCCCTTCGTTTTATTGAGAAAAGAATTGTCGTTTCATCTCCCCAGTGCTGCGTATTAAGATCACAAGCCGTAGGAGAACGCACCCAAACAGTGCGTGAGGCAAAATGGGCACAATCCTTGGATCCCCGAGGGTTGTCATTAAAGCTATCTGGATTAAGAAAAAAAGTCATTTCAATTTTGATGTATGTTCCGAAGAAAGAAGAAAGGAGGAAAGAGTTGGGAAGTGAAACACAGCAAAAAAAAAAAAAAAAAAAAAGCTCTTCATTCCCATGCGTTCCCCTCAGAAGAAATGGCATTAATTCAGGCACCCAATTACAGTAATGCGGTTCGGAGCACCTCACAGGTGTTTCCAGCTCACGCCGGGACGAACATTTGTAATCCTTTAAATGCACTTAAGAAATTGATGTTACAGCCCCGCAATCTGTCAGGGGCCTTGCTGGCCGGGTGACGGCAAAGTGTCCCCCCATTAATTGGATCATCAGAATGTGATCCGCGTCCCGGTCCCCGGATTATGGAAGACCAGCTCCGCTCTGACGGGCTGACCCAGGAGCTCCTTGTGCGGGAGATTCTGACCCTTAATGTAGATAAGTGGTATTTTTCATCAATCTTAGCCTGCATTAAAAAAGGGGAAATGTCAATTCAATGTGGGCCATTTCACTTAATTCAACATCTTCTCTTTTAATACCTTGGAGAAGTCTGTCTCCGACCTGCCTCTGCTGATGGAAGATTGTGTGAAGTCCCGGAGAGAAAGGTTGTCTTCCATTCGCTCATGAAATCAGGATTGTGACTCTCCCTGCTTGTCATGTTATGGCTGCAGAGAGCACACTCGGGCGAAAGCAGAGCAATTCAACAAAAGTCAATGTCTTACCAGCTCACTTTGTTGGGACAGCGTTGAAGAGATGCATAGAAATGATTTTTTTTCTGAAAAAAGAACCTGTGTTTAAGCTGTGGAGCAACAAGGTGGTGTGTCTGATGCCCTGGTCTTCATGAATTGAAGAGAGGATAGAAGGAGTCATCTTACTCCCGTGAAGGCAGAAAGAAAGAATGAATCCATGCTGGTTTTGGTTCACAGTCACGATTAAAAAAAAACTGTTTTCATTGATTTCAGAGAGAGGAAGGGAGAAGAAGAGAGAGAAACATCAATGATGAGAAAGAATCATCAGTTGGCTGCCTCTGCACACCCCTCCAGGGGACCAAGTCCGCAACATGGGCATGTGCCCTGACTGGTATTGAACTGTGACCTCCTGGTTAAGAGGTCTACACTCAACCACTGTGCCACATCAGCTGGCAGGGTTAGACATTTTAAAATGAACTGTAGCCCAGCTGGTTCATAGGTTGACCTATGAACCAGGAGGTCACAGTTCGATTCCTGGTCAGGGCACATGCCTAGGTTGTGGGCTGGATCTCCAGTGTGGGGTTTGTAGGAGGCAGCTGATCAATGATTCTCTCTCAGCATTGATGTTTCTATCTCTCTGTCCCTCTCCCTTCCTCTCTGAAATCAATAAAAATACGTTAAAAATTAAAGTGACCTGTATCTTTACCTCTAAGTGGAGCAAGGGTTTATCTATCACATGGTAGTTTATTTGGAATTCCTTCAGATTATAAGGTGATCTGCTTTGCACTAAAACCTAGAAGCTTCTGCCCTTTCTTCTTTGGTATGAGGGTGTGTGAGTGTGTGTGTGTGAGTGTTTGTTGGCATGCGTGTGACCCTGTACAGCTAGCAGCCTGTTTTATCTAGCTTTTCATTCTCCGTTATTTCTCTTCTCTCCCTCTGTTGTCTCTGCCACTCAAACCAATCTCAGCCACCCACCGGTTCCCCTCTGGGATAATGGCCTCTCCTCCGGCCATCGTCCTGTCATGTTTGATTCAGCCGCACGAGGGTTTTAAATTAGCCAAAGTCTTTTGCATGCTGGGCGCGCGCTGCTGCCACAATGCGTTACGGAGCCGCTGCCCCACTTGATGCCGGTATCTGTGATCACGCAGAAAAATAAGAAATGGTCGTGGCTGTTGTAAAACTCATTCATGCCAAGACCCTTTTACACAACAGAGAGGAAAAGGAGGAAGAGCCTGTTTTCCTGCTTTCCCCCTGGTCCTCCCATTGTGCTGGCTCCAGGCTCCCGCTGGGAGGTGTCCATTGTACTAGGCCTGGGGTTATAGACATAAAAACAGTGGAAAAGTGAAATAAAATGATCAGAGACGTGCAGTTAGATTCAGTGACTTCCTGCTGGTGGGTGTTAACTCACTGGTGAGAGGGCAGCCTAATGTTCCTATTTCATTTACTCTCCCTGTCCTACCTGAGTCTTAGCAGAACTGGTGTAGCCATGGGAAGCTTGCGGGTTTAATCACATGAAAGGAAATGAGAGGACAAGAAAGCATTTTATTTGCTGTAAGTATATCTGAGTTGGGTCTTTGTAGTATCCAAAACCCATTAGTTACCTTTAATTTTTGTTGTTATTAATTCTCAGCCTAGGATATTTTTTTCCACTGATTTTTTAGAGAGAGTAGAAGGCAGGGAGGGAGTTGGAGAGAGGGAGAGAAGGAAACATTGCTGTGAGAGAGACACATCGATTGGCTGCCTGCCTCCTGGGAATCAAACCTACAACACAGGTACGTGCCCTTGACCAGAAATTGAACCCGAGACCCTTCAGTGCACAAGCTGGCGCTGTAACCACTAAGCCATGCCAGCCAGGGCTACCTTTAATATTTCTGATGGGTTTGAAAATCAGACTAGCGATAAACAGTATATTTCTGATTTACCATTTGAGAATTTTTGTTAAAATAACAACCCTGGCTGCCTCCCTCTCTCAGCATAAGCAACTCCTAGAGCTTCCAAAATATTGGGCTTGTTTGGAAGGCAAATACATAATTGAGCATGTACATTTGTTTTTAAAACTCTGCTGTTTGAGATGGTGTAACTCTATTGAGCTCAGTCCACCTGTTTCTAGAAACTTCAGTAAGTAGGAACTTCAATAAGTCGAACAGTTGTTTTGTTTACAAGACCTCAAAAAAATCGCCTTAGCTAAATTCTGTCATGAAATGTTGTAATGTAAATACTATAGTATTATATTTTTTGAGCCTTGCTATTTTTTAAAATACATTTTATTGATTTTTTTACAGAGAGGAAGGGAGAGAGATAGAGAGTTAGAAATATCGATGAGAGAGAAACATCGATCAGCTGCCTCCTGCACATCTCCTACCGGGGATGTGCCCGCAACCCAGGTACATGCCCTTGACCGGAATCAAACCCGGGACCTTTCAGTCCACAGGCCGACGCTGTATCCACTGAGCCAAACCGGTTTTGGCTTGAGCCTTGCTATTTTATATGACTCCTGTTACTGGTAGCCTGTGATTCATTTCACAGACTGGATCGACCTGGCACTGGATCCATTGTCAAGTTGATCAGAACTTTAGGTCTCTTCCCTCTTCTGCCACTCTGGTCCCAGTCCTTCCTGTCTTCTCTGAGAGTCAACTCCAAACACGCTGCATTCCTCTTATTCCATTGACCCGTTTCCTACTCTAGGAAGGAAAGGAAAACCCTTCCCTACCCCTTGATGACTGCTCACACAGCTGCTTCATTCTTCTCATTTCCTTCACCATCTATTTTCCCATTAAAATCTTTTATGAACCCGGCCAGCACAGCTCAATAGTTGAGCATCAACCTATGAACCAGGAGGTCACAGTTCGATTCCAGGTCAGGGCACATGCCCGGGTTGTGGGGTTGATCAATGATTCTCATCATTGATGTTTCTATCTCTCTCCCCCTCTCCCTTCCTCTTTGAACTCAACACACACACACACACACACACACACACACGTGTGTGTTTCATGACTCTGACCTCCATCGAGTTGTCACAACCTGCTCCTTAACCCCTTGTGATCTGGTGCCGTCTCCACTTTCCTTCACTTGCTGCCTCTGTGGCCACCAGTGACTTTCCAATCCTGGAATCTAGTGACCTTTTCTTAATCCTTAGATTCTTAAACTCCCTGATAGATTTAATGGCCCTTTTCTTACTAACGTTTTCTTGTTCTTCAATTCATAGGACCCTTACTTGCCTGAATTTTTCCCTGTTTCTCACCAACATTTTATTTTCACTCAACTGGTAGCATCTGTGGAATGATCTTCCACATTAGGGCTTCGAAGCTTCTGGCTCTGCATCTAATACTCCGTTATATGCTCTGGTCTGGACTGTGCTCTCATTTCCAGTAACACTTCAAAACTCTGGTGCAGGCCACTTAGCTGTGCTGCTTGAAGCTCAACATATTAATTTTTTAAATAGGTTTTCTTCTCTTCCTTTTACAGTAATCATCTCCTGACTCTCTTGATTTTGTGAATGGTCCACCCTTTACTCCAACGTCCACATTGAAATACTTCCAGCCGCCTTTGACTCTACCACTTTCTCATCCGATTTCATAGCTTGCAAAGTGTATTAACCTTTTAGCTCACGCTCTCTGTAGGGCCGTTCATTGGACAGCATTGTCCCCGTGTGTATTCTACGCATAAGGAGCCGGAGACACCCGTCTCACCTCATCTTTGACATTCAAAGCGCCATACCTTCCAATGTGTAGAGAACCACTCCCTATCATGACGGCGGGGCCCTCCCAGGCCAGCCTCCACATATGTGCCACATTATTATGCTGACCCTTGTGTGTCCTATGGAATCTGTATGGGGAGCAGCACAGTGCCCGCAGGTTTTCCCAGAAAAGTCCCCAAAGAACACGTTTTAGATGAACAGGGACATACAGTAGCCGGAAGGCAACTATACTGAGAGAAATGTGCTAATTGGATTGACCACCTTGGCTATCTTTCTCGCCCCTAAATGTAGCCTTAGGCAGTGACTAGTGGCTATTCCCTTAACATAAGAATAAAAAGGGGACACAGAATGAGGGCCAATTTTGTATGTCAAATTTTCAATAGAAACAATGAGTCCAGATTTTGAAGAATGACCAAACTACCTAGGAACTACAAAGTGTCACCATCCTATAAAGCCCACAGATCCACACAGAGATACCTTGTGATTAGTATTGGAACAGATAGTCTGGTAGAACTCTTAGCTGTTTGCTGCCCTGAATTGTAGCTAAGGCTAGTAATGCTGTATGCAGCCTTGGAATTGGACATCAAATGCTGTGGATCTTATGATTGACTTATTATGACTAAGTGGATTTTCTCACCTGGTGGGTTACCTCTAAATTACTCATTTTCAAAATGCTATATGATCAAATACTAGTTTTGTAAAATTGGAAGTATACTAGTTATTGTTCTTTTGATACACTATGCAATTTTTCTTGCAAATGGTCAGTCCACGGGTGACTCTTCACGCACACACTGTACGCAAGGACTCCCATGAGGTAAGAGGGGAGGTTTGGACCAATCGGTTCTGGGGCTGAAGAATTGCAAACACAGGGACCCGACTGTAACTGTGCATGTCAGTGCTGTCCTTATCTCTCAGTCATTCAGCAAAGCAGGTCCTGGAATAGTATTGTTTTGGTCAATGTCTTTGAGTTGTGCATTGATGAGATGCGGTAGGAATTTAACTTCTCTTTCTATCAATGAGTCTGTGGTAATACTGGCTTCGTTATACATCAATTCACTAAAAATCAAAGAACCTATGGATGAAGTTAAGTGAGGACTTACTTTGAGTGCTTTTTCTCTCCTAAATCTTGATGGATAACCGATGGGATGAAAATTAAATTAAAAAATGAAGATGGTGGTGAAGGTATTTTTTAAAAAGAGTACAAAGACATGAGGTGGGTTGTCTCCCCAAACTTTGGTGTGTTGGGGTCATTGTCCGATGGGACAGTGTATTAGCAAATAGGATCATTTTACCAAATCAGCTTGTGGACTTGTGTTTCTAGAGTTTTCAGATGTAAGATGCTTTGCAAAAGGCCCGGCTGTTTATAGAAAGGATTATACTGTGGATATGGCCCTGAATCAGGATGACATTTCAGTAAGTAACTTGTCTCTCTGCTAGATAAGGAGAGGAATGCTCGCGTTTTCCACCTACTTGCCACACCTGGCCAAAACCAATGGTCAGAGGAACTTTCTGTTCCGCTCAGGAGCGTCAGCCAGTGTTGAGCAAGAAGGGATTCCCTGAGCTGTAGATCGGAAGTGCCCTTTCCCATGCGGTGTCATGCATCTTGCCAAAGTAGCTGCTGTTCTTGAGTCCAGATGGGGGTGGCTGTAAAGATAAGGCCGGAGGAGGGGTGGTATTTAAAGGGGAAAAATAATGGGAATGATAATAAATGCACAGAGATATCCAATGAGCAACAGTGTCTGCTTATAGAAACAAATGCACCGTCTTGTTTTGCAGTTAGTGTGTTACCACATGGACGACGTAAGACCCTAAGGGACCCATGGGCACCTCAAAGTCTCCGTGTAGCAAAATAAATCATTTGCAGACACTGGCAGCTCATGGACCTGGTCAATGTAGAAGCAACACTTGGGTGGTGGTGGTGGGGGAGGTGGGAGTGGCAATAGATAACAGTCTTCTAATTTTAAGTGTGTGTGTGTGTGTGTGTGTGTAAATTCCAGTGGGCTAAATCTGAAAAGAAAGAAACATCAATTGAACTATCAGCTGTTAAGGGTGTATACATTATACATTTTTTGGAGGACAATACACACACACACACACACACACACTCTCAATATTCTTGAGTTTATTTGATCAGGCCCTACATGTAAAGGCACAAAAAGGCCTTAGTAATAATAATAAGTCCTGGTTTTCCTCAATTCATTGTCTGGAACATTATTTATAGATGATCAAGAATTTACTGTATCCAAATGTGTATCATGTTGTCCCGGGTGAGAATTGGCCTAAAATTGTTCTCTCATAGTTTGCCTAAGGTAATTTCAAATGTATGTACTACTGTGTTCCTCTCTGCGAGTGTCTGTCTCATTCTCTCTCTCTCTGTTGAGTGAGAGGCAGAGAAACCCTTGTTTGCCCCCCAGAGCTCTGTCCCCTCAGGCTTCATTCGATAAAAGCAAGTTTCGATTAGCTAATTTTCATTCTTTGTGTGGAGCTATTTTTAAATGTAGTTCCTGCTAATAATGCAATTAGTTGCGAGTTTTGCATAATTTGCAATACGGTGTTGAAGTTTAAGAAGCTTCATTTTATTTTAATTAACAACTGATCGGTAATAATAACCAGGCAGCTGCTAACATCACCAGCCTTAACTCAAAAAAAGGGGGCCCCGCCACAGGAGTCCTCCTCCTCCCCTCTCCCGCTTTGAAATATTCAATAAGAATGCCATGTATAAAATTACACTGGTGGAGAGATCAGGTGCTGCATTCCAATATAGGTGGCGTGAAAAATCACTCAAAATTGCCTGATGTGTACCCTCCCCCCACATCCCCTGTCACCCCCATCCTCCCCCCCACCCCTTTTCTAATTGTCTGTCTCATAACTCAGTTGTGGCGGGTGGCGGGGGCCTGCAGGAGGCCATTGTGACATTTCAGTTTACTGTTCCTGCCGACCCCTCTGTGCATTCCATTAGCACATTATTTATAGCTTCATAAAAGGGCCCCTTTTCCCCTTCTTCTAACAGTATCCTTGTCTCTCCGATGATCATGCTACCTGAGGCCTGAACTGTTATTTTTAAAAAATCTATTCCGTAAGTTGACTCCTCTTTGGCTCCCTCCACTCAGCCTCGCACCTGTCACACTTTCAAGTCTGCCCACAAATCCCCTCAAGGGACAAAGCTCAAACCTTCCAGTTGTAAAAAGTCCAAGAAAAACTCAGAACCCATTTCCTCCTTCTCCCAACCTGTAGGCCCCCTGAACTTGGGATGCTTGAACAAACAAGGCTTCTAGAAGCCCCTACCTCTCCCTGCTCCTCAGCTGACCCCTGGCAAGCCTCTCACACCCAGAGAGCTGGGTTGTCACTAATACATTCCCTTTTGAGGCCACTTGTTAGTCAAGTGCTGTGCACACTAACTATGAAAAGGGCCCCGTGTCTGGGGCATAAATTACTCTTCTGAGCCACTGTCTTTGAGCATACCGCCCCCCCCCCCATTATGGATTAGTCCGTTCTGGACTTGACAGGGCCATAATTAGAACTGTTGATGAAATCTACCAAATTGTTCTTCCATGACCTCGGTGGTCAGGAAATTCGGCGGAGTCGTATTTGTCACCCACGTGGAGGCTCTAAACACTTCATATTAACTGCGTTATTAATGTGTCCGCGAATTGGTACCACTTGAAGTGAGCCCGGCCCTAATGGCATCTTGCAATGAATCCTCTGTAGGTAGGGCTGCATGGAAAGTTCCAGCAGGAGAAAATGTGCCCAGAATCTCTGAGTGGATGTGTTTGTTTTCTGTTTATTCGTGGATGCTTTCGTTTGAGAGAGGGCCTATTTTAGGGCTTTACTGATACCATAGTCTGTGCACTATTGAGTTTGCTGCAGTATTAGCCACCGCTGAATCCCATAAATCCTCTCCAAGCAGAGAAGGCAGTGCAGGGGGTAGTTGAGAATGAGGCTTTTAGGAGGGCAGCAGGTCTGTGTTCAAATCCTGGCTTCCTTGCTCATTAGCTGTGGGCATCTTAAACATGTTTTGGCACCGTGTTATGCATCATTTTCCTCATCAGTGAAATGGGAATAATGTAATTCTAAGGAAATAAATGAAAATATGGCTGAATGAATTTAGGGTGGTGTCTGGTTAGTTGCTAGTGTGTGGTCCCGTGATGGCTATGATCTGATGATGATGATGATGATGATGATGATGATGATGATGATGTCATCTGGTTAATGGCCAGTGAGTGGCCCTCTGATGTCTGTGATGATAATGATGATGATGATAAGGATGAAGATAATGATGGCAATGATGACAGTGGTCATGGTGATGGTAGCGGTGCTGATGATGATTAACTTGCCAAACCTGTCCTTAAATTTGAAAACACATATAACATTTAGTCTTTCTAAGAGAACTCCTCCACTGGGAAATCTCCCCCAAATTTAAGTTCTGGTTCTTTCTTGGGGCATGAGAGACACATGTTCCATCATTGCTGATTTCCACCAGGAAAGGGTTATGTTTTCAGCAGAGAATAATGCACAACAGTGGAAAATGGTTCATGTAAGCACAATGGTAGATGCTGGAGATGTGAAGAGAATTAAAAGTTCATAATTTTTCTTGATCGTGTCCTCAAATCTCAGTGTATGAAATTATGCTCATCTTTCAAGGCTCTACTGAATGTAACTTACTTAGCATTTAACTTGCACTGTGCTTCTTTACCAGTATACAGACCTATTGGGTGCTACTGGATTATGAGCGACCGGGTTTTATTTACCTTTTCATATTCTGCACACATTCAACCTGAGACTGAAGACAGTTGTAGAACCTTCATGTATTCATTCGACCAGTCGATGAAACAGGATAATACACACGAAGTCAAGTTAAGAAAGTCTAAGTGTCAAATGACTTATATGAAATAATTTCCATATTTATCAAGAGGGAAGGACAATTATGGAGGACTAGCGAATTTTAAAAAGCTTCACTTCAATGCAAGGAGCTGTGTATATAGGTGAAGAAACAAAGAGGTTAAATTATTTCAGGTCATGCAGTCGGTAAGGGACAGAGCTAGGATTTTAGCACAGCTTTACCCACTGTTACTGTCAGAGGCCAGAGACCAGGACAGAAACCAAGAGCTTCGAATAAATGCAACACAGATTACATTTTAATAAGTTATAAAAACCAGAATGGAATAATGTGAATGCCTTAGTACAATAAGAGAGAGCAGTTTAGAAACATCTTTTTAGATAAAATCACGAGACCAGTATATCACCATATTATTTTTAACATAACTTTTTTAGGAACAAAATAATGTATGTCTATTGAAAAATATTTTAAAGATATAGATAGCTAAAGAAGAAAACAAAAATCACCATCATTCCATTATACACAAAATTATACACTGTTATCCTAATTTTTCAGACTTTTTCTGTGGTCATAACTTGTAAATCTAAGCTACATTTTTATTTCAGTTTGAAGCAATCAATAAAGTCAACATCTGTGAGAGAAGGAAGATTCACCCTCCTGCTATAGCAAGGAGGGGAGAAGAGCTTAAATGCTCATATGAAGATTCTGCCCCGATTGTAGATACTGAAATTCATTGGCCAACCATCTCTTGGTCAGTTAGTTGTTGCAGAATTTTGCAAACCCTTCTAGAACCAAAGTATGGAGAAGTATGGAGGACCAATTTCATGTTCCTTCTGGATTGAGGACCATAAGCAATAATAGTGTCATTAAAGAATCTAGGACTCAGCTTGAAATTGGAATTTGTGTAGCATGGCCTAAAATTAAGAGAAAGACGTTTGGATCAGAAACATGAGGTCTCTCAGTTTTCTTCTCTGCAAAATGAGATCAATAATGCCCACCTTGAAGGCTTATTAGTATAAGGATGGAATTAAATCAGGAAATGTTTATAAAATAATTCTCACATGATATCCAATAATATTCTAATACTATCATAGCATAGCTATCACTGACCTCTGCTTATCACCTATCTTGACTTCTGAGCCAGGGAGTAAACTGTACTTGATATGGCCAGCGAGCCCACCTCGCCCAGCTAGTACTTGAAGTTCAAGGTCGGTAGGTGTACCAGCATGCGTTATCCCGCACGGCACGTTGGCTTCTGATATTACATGTCAGCATACTCTTTGTTTACAAGCCCAGATAAGTGTATTGTATTAGAATTGTACCTCTATCCCGTGTGCGTTGACTTACTGATTGCACAGCGACTGTGTGTCTCTATGCCCGAGTGTGTTTTTTTCCCCTTAAACATTTGCTTGCATCTTAGTGACCTGAACATGGCAATTAGGACTCAGCTTAAATTCAAAGTAACTTCACCTGCTTTCTTTTACATCCCCACATATGAGAATATGTAGCTAAATCTTGCTGCTCTCTTAGTTTTATTAGCAAGGGGCATATAAGAAACTTGAGTAGGAGTTTTTACTTCTAACTGGATGCTATAAAATTGATATTGGTTGACCCTTCAATTCACACAGTGGATTGGCCTCATTGGTTGGGAAGGTTTTTCCACAGTTAATGGAGTCAGTTTAAATCTAGGGACGTAGTAAGTGATGGGAGACTCAGCTGCCTATGACTACATACCTCTCTGGGCTAGGCTGTGGGTACCATATCCTTACAGTTCTAGAAAGTTCTTCTTAGGGTGCTGATGCCAAGGTCTCCTGTTACGTTAAGTCCTTCTCCATCTAAAAAGCTTTGTAGGGTTTGAGCAAACTTTCTGAGGTCACATAGCTATTTGGTGGATTTGAATCTACCGCTGCTTAGCTCTACCCACCATATATGCTTCCACCATTGTGGGAACCAAAGATTTGTCTCATTCATTCATTCATTCATTCACTCATTCACTCACTCACTAACTTGTCCTGCATTAAGCAGAATCCACTACCTTTCCTTCTTCCGGTCTCTGACATGGTGCTAATCATTTCACAGGTCTGATTTCCCTTTTCATAACACATTGCATTTGCAAAGCTCCTCACAGTGTAGCTTCTCCTGCCTTATTCTATGGGTGCTTACAGCAACCCAACAAGGGAATTATTTACTTTTTAAAATATATTTTTATTGATTTCAGAGAGGAAGGGATAGAAATAGAAAACATCAGTGAAGAGAGAGAATCATTGATCGGCTGCCTCCTGCATGCCCCCCCCCCCCCCCCCTAGCTAGGGGCCTAGCCCGAAAACCAGGCATATGCCCTTGACTTAAATCAAACCCAGGACCCTTCAGTCCACAGGCTGACACTCTATCCACTGAGCCAAACTGGCGAGGGCCAACATGGGAATTATTATCCATATTTTACTGTTGCCTTTTTTCAAGGATAGCATCTTCAGATATGTAACCAGTATTGGGGGGACTCAGTCTCACATACTGTTGTTCTGAGGCCTCAGGCCAAGCATTCTCCATTCACACCTGGCCCTTAAGGGTCAGGTAAATGGACAGAAGGACTTGTATCAGGGCCCAGAGCTTTCAGAATTGACATGTAGAGATAACAATGCCTTGTCAGGAAGTAGGGAAGAGGGCCCACCATTGCTGTCTTGGTATTCATGGTCTGGGGCCAGAACCCGATGACAAAGGGACTCTCATAAGAAGCAGGCAGATGGGTCAAGTCATCAGTGACAGGCCTCTATGCCACTGTGACAGATTCTGTGGGCTGCTGACCTCCTGATCCGGGTACAGTCTCTGTCTTGGAGCAGAACCACAGGCAGACAGATATTGAATATATGTTTTTAAAAATGTTATTTTTCATTTAGTAAGGTGGGCAGGTAGACAGCAAACTCAATATGGTTCATAGTTAGTTACTCTCTGTCTCTATTTTACAGACAAAGGCATGCCAGCAGGCCATGAAGAAGACACTAGTTTGGTAAATGGGTGTGTGCCTGCAGCGTATGCCAGGGGATGCCCATGTGTCAAAGGATGCCTCTCAGTTAATCAGGATAAGCACTAGGCTGACCACTTCATAAACTCTAAGAAAGACTCTTCTAAACATTTAAATTCCTCAGCCATTGTATGCATTAAAAGCTACTCCCTGCAGGATTTGTGCCGAAGACTACATTTCCTCATTCAGTAGATCACACTTTAATACAGGCTTTTAAAAAAGCAGCTTAAAACACAGGGAGGCACTTGACAAGACATTGGCCAATGCTCGCTAGCCTGGCTGTTCTTGAGGAATGTGGGGAAAACAATGTCATTTTCTAGCTCCTCTGGACTTGGCTCCATTGTCATGTATACATGTGGATGTATCAGGAAAGGGCAGTTAAAAAAAGCAAGCAAGACTACTAGGTGGCAGTATTACATGTTGAGCCTTGTCTCAAATCTTCTATTTGGAGCCATGGGTGAGATAGGAGTCTGGGCTGTGTGCCTTCTTTGTAAATCTGGGAGGTTGTATTAAGGTTCTAAATGATATTGAGATTTGCTAAGCAAAGTCCAACTTGTCAATAGCTCTTCTTGTTGGGTATTTAAAGTTCAAGAGCTTTGTTTGCTTTCGTTAAGTGCTCTGAAGTGTTTCAACAGTCATGGGCCCATTTGTATAAACAAATGAAGGAACCCACTGATAATCCATGATACCGGAAGCCGCCAGAGCCTGAGGAGTAGCAGAAATCCTCAATGACTTAAAGATAAGCTTTCCACACACCTGCCTAATTCACTTCGTGAAACAACAACAGGTGTGTGTCCATGGGTTTGAATGGCTTAAGAGGGAGGGATGGTGTGTGTGTGTGTGGGGGAGGGGGTATTTACTGCTTTAAGTACATGTTTCTTTAAATTTATTAATTTGTGAGCATTGTGCTAATAAGTGCACTTACAAACGATATCATTATGGTTTTTAAAAGATATGTTTTCTTCAGTTTTAGGTCATCTCATTTATGCTTGAGATGATATTAATTGGGTTTGTTAGGACACTGGTTTCCTCCAAGTATTAGTTATTTTTATATAATGTGTCATCCGTTCAGACTTTTAAAGACTATCATTATTTCTAAAGAAAACACCATTTTTAACAGTGACTTTTTAAAGCTACATGGGCACAATGCTGTTCTATGTATAGTTGAACATTTACTCAGAGGATGTCATATGTAAACAACTCTTAAAACACACATTGCCATCTTTATAGAGAAAGACGGCCCCAGTCTGAAATCCTCTCATCTATTTTACCAGAGTTTCCACACCCTTAAAGGGTGGGTATGTCTGTGCCAAAGTTCTAAGTTTACCTGCTTGGCCAGGGACTGGAGAGTCACTGAGGGACTTTAGAATGTGGCGGTTAGAGTTATGAGCTTTGAATCCATATAGTCCCAGTTGTTGTTGTTTTTAAATTAAATCTTTATTGTTGAATGTATTGCATGTATGTCCCCCCTTTCCACCATTGACCCTTCTAGCCTGCCCCTGTCCCCCGCCCCAGGCCTTCACCACCCTATTGTCTGTGTCCATGGGTTATGCATATATGCATACAAGTTCTGTCATTGATTTCTTCCTACTCAATCTCCTCCCAGGTTTAAAGCTCAACTTTTGTCATGTAACTCTACACAATGATCACAAATTGGAGGTGACAGCATCTACTTCCAAACATCCTTGTGGGATTCAAATGAGTGGATTAGGTTGCATCATGTGGGATTTTCAATATTTGACCATTATTTTCACTATTTAACCATGATTAGCTCGACTGTTTCATATGCTGTCATTGAATGGTCAAAGGATTTAGAGAACGTCCCATCAAATTGAAACTCCTGCTAAACAGCAACTTCAAAAGAAGAGAACATGGGCTGGAATTTACTAATGATGGGGAAGCATACATCTAATGCCTATGACTCTTCTCTCTAAGGGTCTGTAACAATTGGCCTAACCCTGGTGTGTCCTTATTAGCGCACACTTTCATATGGATGAACACGCCGATAACTGGATCAATAAAGTCAAGCCAGGTTCTAGAGACTTTATCATGTACTTCACTATAGAAATATTTTCCCCCAAAACCCTTGATGAAATATCTTTAGGCCACGAAGGTA
>NW_006289087.1:5533802-5571026 GCF_000327345.1 Myotis davidii
GGAAAGAAAATCATGAAGCGACAAAGAGATAGACAAGGGGAGGAATCCGTGGGTGGGAAGACAAACTTTCATGAATGGAGTTGGCACATGGCATAGAATTTCAAATTCTCAAAGTCTGACCGACCTTTCTCTGCCCCATCATATGCTACACCTTGACCTGTTGTCATCAGTGGCAAATGTTGGGTCATTATTAACCCTATGATATCTGTGTGACTCTGCAAAGTAGTGTGTTGTCCGTAGGAGGCTCTAGCCCAGGGGTGGGCAAACTTTTTGACTCAAGGGCCACAATGGGTTCTTAAACTGGACCGGAGGGCTGGAACAAAAGCATGGATGGAGTGTTTGTGTGAACTAATATAAATTCAAAGTAAACATCATTACATAAAAGGGTACGGGTTTTTTTTGTTTGTTTGTTTTATTCATTTCAAACGGGCCAGATCCGGCCTGCGGGCTGTAGTTTGCCCACGGCTCCTCTAGCCAAATGCTGCATGTCTTCAGCGAGGAATCTCAGAGCAACTGGAACTCCTGCTTTGGGTTGACACATTTCAGTTCACACAAGAACTTGAGAGCACTCCTGAATTCTTGAATGATTGCCTGGAGTCCAAAGGCTTACTGGCCAGGGAACTTGAGCTGAACAAAAGGTGATATCACTGTGTAGACGGGATCATCGCGTGTCATAATTAGAATTGAATGCAGATTGTTCTGACATAAGACAGAGAGTGTAGGACAAGAGGCTTGTTTTTTTCCTATAGTTTACATCAGCTTTAATACGTTGTTTTCTCCGCTTTTCCTTTTGCCATTCATCACTCCATATTTTGAATATGTTTCCCCTTGAGTTGCTTAACACCGTTAAGGAGGAATGAAGATATTTGCTTAAAATTTTCAAGAAGGAATTGGAGTAAAATTGGATGGCTTCTCAGTTTATCTTGACTCTGGAACATATTAGGAGGGTTAGGAAGGAATGGTGACAATGGTGGTGGGGGGCCGGCAAAGGATTTTAAGAGCTGGAGTCCAGAATGGCCTCTTAAAGAAGGAGAAAGGCAGAAAGCTAGAAAGAATAGGTAACATTTTGACTAGTCTCTGTTGTGTTGGTTTTCCTCCTTGTTAAAAGGCAATAAGTGCTCATTTTTTAAAAATCAGAACAAACAAATAAACCAAAAGAAGATCATTTTGAAACCGGCACCTGCAGGAAGACACCTGGAATTAACACGGACAGTTACTGCAAAGTGGGTGAGTGTGTAGCTGCCAGACACCACAGTGAACTGATGGCCGGGCAGCTGAAGGCCCCACACTCCCAGGGGCTCTCCCAGAAGCGCTGAGACCAAGCGAGGGGACGGTGGCTTACTTTTCGGAATTTTCTCTTCGTTGTTACAGGACTTATCAATGCCCGGTAAAGTGAATGGAGCAAAGATGACATGCTAACCTTTGGCTCCTCTTGTCAATATTTAAATGCATATTTATGCCCTAGCCGTGTTGGCTCAGTGGATAGAGGATCGGCCTACGGACCTAAGGGTCCCAGTTCGATTCTGGTCAAGGGCATGTACCTCAGTTGCAGGCTCCTCCCTGTCCCGGGCTCTGGTCAGGGCTCGTGCAGGAGGCAACCAATCCATATGTTTCTCTCACATCGATATTTCTCTCTGTCTCTCCCTCTCTCTAAAAATCAGTGGAAAATGTCCTCAGGTGAGGATTAACAAGAGATCAACCAAAGGACTTGTATGCATGCATATAAGCATAACCAATGGACACGGACACTAGGGGGGTAAAGGCATGTCCCAGCCTGTAGGGGCCCAAGGGAAGTCAATGGGGGGAAAAGGAGACATATGTGTTACTATTTGTAATACTTTAAACAATAAAAAAGAACTTGTATACATGTATTCATAACCCATGGACACAGACAATAGTGTGGTGAAGGCCTGGGGTGGAAGATGGTGGGGGCCAGAGGGGCTAATGGGGGAAAAAGGGAGGCATCTGTAATACTTTCAACAATAAAGATTTAGA
Source organism: Myotis davidii (assembly GCF_000327345.1). Classification (NCBI taxonomy): domain Eukaryota; kingdom Metazoa; phylum Chordata; class Mammalia; order Chiroptera; family Vespertilionidae; genus Myotis; species Myotis davidii. The sequence continues at coordinate 5,535,798 of NW_006289087.1, forward strand.
AAAATACTTCAGTGAATATTGAACTAAAAAAAATTAAAAATAAATGCATAGTTTATATATCCATTAATTGGTAATTCAATGATGAAAATACCATCTGCTGGGATGAATACATTGTCTTTCCTTTAAAAACTTCTGTTGTTTCAAAATGCAATTGTCTCATTTGAGGTGTGAGGGAATGTGCTAACCTTGTCTTCGCTGGGGCTGCCGTACAGAAATGATAACTGTATATACATGTTTTTAATAAAAATAGAGAAGAGCGGGGAGGGAGGGAACCAACTTACTTAAATCCTGAATACAGTCAGACCTCATATGCATTGTTAAAAAAAAAAGCCCTAAAGAATCGCATATGGATTAGAGGGATGAATATTCTATTATTTCAGTCTGTTCTGCTGATCTTCTTATTGTGACTTGCGCTTCAGAAATCTGCCAGGAATATGGCTCTGCCGTTGTCGGCAGTAATTTTAAATGTGTATCAAGCACTTGATAGTGTATGATTTGCGTGCTGTTGCATTCCTGTTCCCTAAATTTTCCACCAATTTATTACTTTTTTTCAGACTGTTTTAATATTTCAGGATGATGAATATATACAGCATCATTAAAGGTAAATAAAAAATGCATGAAATTAAAAAATGGAATATTAGATGTTTCTCCACTCTAATCCCTCGGCCCAATAGGAATGAGAGGTCTCTGTTCTAACGAGTAATCCCTACCCATGATTAGGAAACCTGGAGGTGCCCACGCAGCCCACAGACTATTTGTACCATCTAAGCCTGTTTATGTAAGGTGGGGGTAAAAGTTGTTATTAGGAGACCTATAAACCCATTTTACAATTCCGAAAAGTAGGCTGGCCTCTTAATCTTTCCTCCCCTTTCTTATTTTTTTGCCGGAGTTGATGGCTGCGTGTTTTTAATTCATCTTTCAGAATGCTGTTCTGGACATCTTTTTCATACTTAGATGGCACACTGGCTATTCTATTGAAATCCCCTGTAAAGACCAAGGATTGAGCTCGGCCGTTCATTTGCATCTGGTCGCTGCGTTTTCAATACTTGGAGGAAGGAGAGGAGTTCGTATCTGGGGCTCCTTCCCCACTTCCGGGCGTTATTTGATGAGTGTCAAGGGCAAGTTTTCCCAGAGTTCTTTTTCTCTTTTTTAAGGAGGCTGTTCTGTATTGATTCACTAAGTTCCTGTTGTTTTGTTGTTTCTGTGGTTATTTTTTCTTTAAGAACAGTTTGCACTGTGTGATGCTATGCGACATTGTTTAAATTTAGTTTTGATTTTTGAACCAGAGAAAGCAGCGTTTGTAAAGAGGACATGTGAATATAAAAAGACCCAAAATGGCTGTTTCTGAAGCAGGAATAAGATGAGGAAGCCTTGATATAGGTCCCGCATACTTCTGTGATTTCTTTGGAAGGATATTGTTTCTTTATTAGCAAGTCTTTAGTAGTTGCTCTATTTGAAAGGTTTCTTAATAGGGAGAAGGTTTTTCAAAATGTCTTAAAAGTTGTAAGTATGATTTATTTTTATTTTCCCTCCAATCAGACTTTAGCAGAAACCAGGCTTCCCTTAACCCAGTTTAGTTCTTCAAACTGTACAAATACTGATGTAGCAATCACCTGTCCACACTCCTGAATTTCAGGAATGTTGGTTTTGCACCAGTTGCAATCTAATTTCTGACACATTAAAATACTGGGGTGTTTCTGAAAATTTGGTTCTTTTACTATAACATTCCTTATTTATGGCTTATTTATTTTTGGCTTTATTTCGCTCTTCAGTGCTTAATCGATGTCATGGGATGTGACAATCAATAGCTTTTACTAAGTTCAAAATCATGCTATGTGTTCAATGCCCACCATTTCCGGTGAACGCTCATTTTTAAAACCATGTTGCATACAGCACGCAAAAGATATGATGTCACCTGGAAAATCTCTGCTCCTGTTTTGGCCAGTTTGCTCTGAGACCTATGATGAATCCGAGCAGTGAAAGAGGCTTCCCCTTGGGATCCGTGTAGGTCAAGTTCAAGTTGGCTTTTCTGAGGATTTGTTCCTCCTCTTGCAAAGAAAAAAAAAAAACACCAAATAGCTCACAGCCAATAAATAGTCCCCTCACTGAACCCAGGAAGGCCTGTAAGAGCTGGAGGGGAGAAATAGTTTAAAATAGTGCACACATTTAGGCTAGAAACATTAGCAGCCAGCATGTGCTTTTGCCACGGTCCTGTGACCGTCAGCGCCTCCCTATTGTGTTCAGTTCCTGGGAAACCTGAGCCTCCCTCCACCAGCTGCGCCCAGCTCTACCCAGAGGTCTCAGGTTCCCTGAGCAGATCAGCGCAGCCCAGCCCTGTCCCGGATTGTTCCCCCCTCTTGCAAAAAAAAAAAAAAAAGACACCAAATAGCTCACAGCCAATAAATAGTCCCCTCACTGAACCCAGGAAGGCCTGTAAGAGCTGGAGGGGAGAAATAGTTTAAAATAGTGCACACATTTAGGCTAGAAACATTAGCAGCCAGCATGTGCTTTTGCCACGGTCCTGTGACCGTCAGCGCCTCCCTATTGTGTTCAGTTCCTGGGAAACCTGAGCCTCCCTCCACCAGCTGCGCCCAGCTCTACCCAGAGGTCTCAGGTTCCCTGAGCAGATCAGCGCAGCCCAGCCCTGTCCCAACTGCGATGCGTGAGGGCCACCAGGTGCAGGGCAGCCAGAGAGGCCTGAGCCCGGGTGGTCTGGCTCAGGCCGGTGGCAGGAGTGGCTGAGTGTGTGTGGATTTGGGATGTGTGCACAGGCCTCCACGAGCAGAGGGCACACCTGGGCCCCCCTCCTGAAGGTTTTCTGGATTCTTCTGGAGCACGTGCCATTCCCTGAAGCCCTTCTGGGTCCCGAGGAGAGCAGGGTCACCTGTGGGTTAGAACTCAGCCTTCGCAGTTACTTCCCAGCTGTGCAGCCTTGGGCCAATTACTCAGCGTCTCTGGGCCTCAGTTACCTTGCCTGTGAAATTAGAATAATCTGATCTACTGCAAAGGGTTACATAAGGTAAGACTTTCAAAGCGCTGATTAGCACCGGCTCACCATGTGGTCAGCACTCAGTATCACCCCTGTGAAGTTCTCATATTCAGTGCATGCATCGCTTGCCTGTTGTACATGGAGAAACTGAGGCTATAAATCATGAGCTCACCGAAGACCACTTGGCCAAGAATAGAATTTGCGTTTCCTGGCTCTCATGCTGTTATGCTAACCACTAATCTATGCTCCTTCCCCGAATCAAGCCCTTAACATCCCAACTCTATGCTAAAGCGAGCTGAAGATTTAAGAAAATAATGGTAAAAAATAACCTTACAGATTAACTTAATCTGCGGCGTCTCATCCTTGAAGCTGATCGTATTAAAAATAAAAACACATTTTCGGTCAGTATCTCTCCACAGCTAAAATGACCGGGTTCTTAAAGTATACTTTTTACTTGGCTGATAAAATTGGCAAGTTTTTAAAAAATAATTATTATTTTGGGTGAGCCCATGGGGCCTTCTGGGGCTCTGAAACATTTAAACGGGCTCTGAGCCTTGGGCAGAATAAGGCAGAAAAAATGTTTACAGTTCATAGTCGTGAACGTACGCTGGAGTATTTTGCCCGAAGCCATACAGAAACTCCCGGGATAAGCAAAAAAGCACATTTTCAAAGTGAAACAGACTGAAGAAAGTGGCAGAAATACTACATGGCAAGCTAAACACCATGCATGAGGCTGGGTCGAAAAGCAGAGATAACGAGGGATCTTTCTGCTGCTGCTATTAATTATGAGTTGTGTCTACAATCACAAATTAGTCGGCGAAACAACTGGTTATTCCTTTTTTGAGAAAAGTTGAATCCACCAGTTATTTGAGTGATTTTGACAGGCAATTCCCCAAACAAGCAAACACAGCAGTGTGTGTATATAGGCCTGGAATAATTCAGCTCCCTCTAGGCGGTGAATTTCATTCTACGGATGGAATTCCCTTCCAGGCCCCAAAATAAATACTAAATAAGCGCAGGTTGGCCACTGATGGCCACAGCGCAGTCAGGCTGCTAATTGGTTTGACGGCCCAGTGGTCCGGCGGTGTTTCTCCTCCTGACAGTGTTGTGGTGAGCAGTAGAGGAGCTTTCGGTGGGTTGGTTTATTTTTTTCACTACAAGGAATAAAGCCTTTTGGGCACATTTGCACGACCTTTTAGCAAGTAATGCAAAATGGGTAATAACTGGGTTGAGGCGCTCCTGGGGTTTTAGTGGTGTTGTGGGCAGGCAAGCAGGCATTGAGAAATAAATGACAGCACAGGTGGTGTGGCTCAGTGGTTGAGCATCGACCTATGAACCAGGAGGTCACGGTTTGATTCCCAGGACAGGGCACATGCCCAGCTTTTGGGCTCAATCCCTAGTAGGGGACGTGCAGGAGGAAACTAATCAATGATTCTCTCTCATCATTGATGTTTCTATTGCTCCCTCTCACTTCCCTCTGAAATCAATAAAAACATTTTTTTAAAAAAGAGAGAGACATAAATGACAAATTAGTTTGCTTATTCTCTTTATTGAGCAGCAGAGGTTCATAATCTGTATATATAAAGTGTCCCCACAGGACTTCGACTGAGAGGCCATGAGTTCTATCACTCGCTATGACGTGCGCTAACCACCAGGGGGTGGCATGGAATGAAGGCAGGCCCCGGCCGGGAGCTGGCAGCCAGGGAAGGGAGGCCCTGGCCAGCAGCCAGAAAGCCCCAATTGGCCCAGATTGCTGGCCAGGCCTAGGGACCCTACCCATGCACGAATTTCATGCACTGGGCTTCTAGTACATTAATAAACACCAGTTAATGCCACCGAGATACTATTCCTCAAATTCACAAGAGTGGCAAGAATTCTTTCCCAAAGGAGTGGGCATGTTTAATATGATCTTCCCCCTACCTACCTTCCTACCAAAGCAGGACTCGGGGGCAGCACCCCAGGTAAATAATGAGAGCCATTATTTGTGAAGCATGTGTGGACAATTCCACGCACATCAGTGTTGGCCAAGCAAAGATTTGGATGCTGATTTTCAGCTTCAGTGCTTGTGCTCTTGCTACCTGATCAGCCTCACACCTATGTAGAATCAAACCTATATCTTAGTATGACTCTACATAATATATTTTCTTTTTTTTAATTTTGAGATTTTTCATTGATTTTTAGAGAGAGAGGAAGTGAGAGGGAGAGAGAGAGAAAAAAAAAGATCAATGTGAGAGCAAAACATCCATCGGCTGCCTCCTGCACACCCCCTGCATGGGATTGAGCACACAGTCTGGGCATGTGCCCTGACCTGGAATCGAACTGGCAACCTTTCAGTGCATGGGAAGGCGTCCAACCAACTGAGCCACGCCGGCCAGAGCAAATGCTGATATTTTTTGAGTCATATTCCCTGAACCATTTTAACTAAATTCAAGAATATTACAAGTATAACTGAATTCCAGAATATTACCAAGATCCTGGTGTTACAAAGACGGCCTTTGCATGTCCCCTGAGCACCGACGACATAAGGGCGTCCCATGACGTTTTCCATGTGGAAACTCTGAGCCACCCAGACAGTCACAGCTGAGCCTGTTCGCATCCAGAAGTATCGCTGACCAGGCTGGGCACGGTGCCCCCGCTAGGTGCGCCGACTGGTAACCGATCCCATCATGTGCTTAACAGACAGCAGCATCTGAGGCGCGGGCTTTCCGCTTTCGCAGCTCCGGAGCCTGAGTCAGCCTGCCCGGCTCACGGGATCTGTGGGTGACTGGGCACTGGGACAAGGAGCCTGTCCCGCTGAACTGGGGCGACTCCTACAGCTCACATTCCACAGGACCCTTCTTTTTTTTAAAAAAAAAAATCTATTTTCATTGATTTCAGAGAGGGAGAGAGAGATAGAAATATCAATGATGAGAGAGAATCTTTGACCAGCTGCCTCCTACATACCCCACACTGGAATTGAGCCCACAATCCCGGCATGTGCCCTGACCAGGAATTGAACCTTCACCTCTTGGTTCAGAAGTTGACACTCAATCACTGAGCCAAGCCAGCTGGGGCCACAAGAACTTTCTGAACTGTTCAACTGCATAGGGTTCTGTTGTGCTAGTTAATATGATACATGGAATTATTTTCATCTTTGTAAGGAGAGGGATGTTTTTGTCTCTTGTGCCCCTTCTATCCTCATTTATTTATTTTACTAGTAAGTATATTTTTATTGATTTCAGAGAGAAAGGGAGAGGGAGCCATAGAAACATCAATGATGAGAGAGAATCATTGATGGTCTGTCTCTTGCATGCCCCCTGCTGGGGGCCGAACCCGAATCTGGGTCATGTGCCCTGACCCAGGAATCGAACTGTGACCTCCTGGTTCGTAGGTTGATGCTCAGCCACTGAGCACCACTGGCCACTCTCTATCCTCATTTATGGCATCTCTTTCCTCATTGTTATATGGCATAGAAAACAGGCACTAAATTGATGCTTATTGTTCAGTTGACCAGAGGGGCCTTGGCCCTATAGTCACGTAGGATTTGATCATAATAGCAAAAGAAGGAGAAGAGAATCTCAGGCGAACTTCATGTAAAGAAAGAGATAGATTTTTATTTTATTTTTTAAATATATTTATATTAATTTTAGAGAGGAAGAGAGAAGGAGAGATAGAAACATCAATGATGAGAGAGAATCATTGATTGGCTGTCCTCCTGCACACCCCCCACTGGGGATCAAGCCCACAACCTGGACATGTGCCCTGACTGGGAATAAAACCCTGACCTCCTGGTTCATAGGTCGATGCTCAACCACTGAGCCATGTCGGCCATGCTTGGGATAGATTTTTTTTTAAAAAAAAAGATGTACCGTGGATACATACTATAGAAATTAGACTTATATGGGAGCCAGAGTTATGAAATGTGTTTCTAAGAAAGACAGACTGGGTGCTAAACAGAAGATGACAAGTCATAGTGCACAGTGAAGAATGCCCAAAGCAAGCCTGGTTCTCCTTGTCTTATGACATCTGTGAATGCTGTGTGCTCAGAAATGATCGCTGCCGTGTCTGCCTTGTTTATTATGCAACATACAGTGTGAACAAACAGCTCTGCAGAAATTAGAGGCCCCTCAAAATCAGGGAAATGGAACGCTTCGGTGACTATGCAAACATAAACTTTTTTTTTTTTATCATTTGCTTTTTGCAAAGCACTTAAAGGTATCCCCTTAGTGTTGTCATTCATTTCTATTGTTTCCATGGGAACTTTGAAGAAATGTGTCCAAAATAATTATGGATTCGGTTTCTTTCTGTAAGAACTCTCGAACATAGTTCTGTCTGGTAACTTCATTGTTTTCCTGCAGTATCTTGCTTGGAGAGCGGGGCCTGGCGAACTCCGGGGTAATTATGCCTCTGCCTTCCTAAGGACCGTCTGTTCCTGTTTTCCCTAAATAACCCCTGATGGTGTCATGGATAAACAGGCTCACCTCTGTTTTAATGACCCCCCTGATTTTCCAGGGCCCGCCGTGTGCCCGAGTCAGCTCCTTGGACTCCGTTTTTGTTCTACCTCCCTCAGTTCTCCTACAAAAACTATTTACGTTTTGCTTGAATAGCTTAAACACCGTTTTAGAAGACTTTAGATTGCTTTTGAACGTAGTTGAATGCATCTTTAGCCATCACTGGGCTTAAAATGGAAACCCTTTTTTCAGCTTATCTGTATTAAACACCTGTAAAAATCAATGGTACTGTATTTTTCCCTCTCATAATGCTCCGTTCCTTTAACTAGTGCCAGAAATAACGCACAGTTTATTCCAGTGCGTTCTTTTCCCTGCGCCTGGTGCTCTCGGGTAGCAAGTGGCATCCTGTATACGAACTCACTTCTGCTGACTTCATAGTAAAATTGCCAGGTTGGTGTTGAAATGCAACCAATAGGAGCCTAATCCGCAAGCAGAAATTTGCTGTCTCTCCTGCTGATTATCAGCGTCTGCTTCGTGATGAATATGCAGAAAGTTTATTTTATTTTTTTTTTTGCCGGTGCCCGTGCTTACATAAATGACCAATAGGAGAGGCTAGAGTTAACTAGGGATGTTTTCTTGTGAGCATTGTTATTTCTCCCTAAAATCAGAAGTCATTACATTTATATTGAAAATCTTGAGTGGTTTGTATGAGCTTTATGCCCAACTAAGATTAGTGTGCTGTAGCCCATTACAAATGTGGGAGATTGGCCATTTTTTATGAGTTAGAATAAAAAATATGATAATAATGTCTTCTCATCATCATAAAGAGAGATGATAATGCCTAAATGAAATATTTATATTATCTCATTTTATTTGATGGGTTCAATCTTCTCCCATACCAAACACTTTCTCCAGAGCAGCCCTAGCTTCCCTGCTTAAAAAAGAAATCTTTGTGGGATTCTGATTCTACATATGCGTGCTAATACATTCAGTGATCCAATATGTTACTGTCTTTAGTTTTGGAAATGTGTTTTGCTTCTGGAAACAGAGCCTAGTAGGTTCTGGTCAGAGCTGTGCATGAAGGCAGGTTACATTGTAGTTTCTATGTGAATATCCTATTCATCTGTTCCCAAGTATTGCTTATATATGTATTTGTAGAGAGAGCTAGAAACACCAATGATGAGAGAGAATCATTGATCTGGCTGTCTTCTACACAACCCCTGCTGGGGGATCAAGCCCGCAACCCGGGTACATGCCCTGACTGGGAATCCAACTGTGACCTCCTGGTTCATAAGTCGATGCTCAACCACTGAACCACACCGGCTGGGCTTGGGCTAATTCTGAAACAGAAATCTTTGGATGTATGTGTGTATACACACATGCATACACCATATGTTATATATTACATATACATACACATATCATATATCACTATTATGTATACATACATATATTACATATATATGGAATATGCCATGTGTTCATATACATGAGATATGCGCTCTCTTGCTGACCTGAGTATTCTGAGTATCACTCTGTCCCTGTACCAACCCATCCCAGGCTCTCCCCAGCTTCTCCCTAAGGTTGTGTCTTCTCCCTCCTGCACCACGTTGCCTTCTTCCTAGCTGAGTCCTTTGCAGACTTTCACATTGTGTTTGAGATTAACAGACGGAAGCACTGACATATCTGCCTCCATAAAGTCACTTAGGGACTGCTTTGCACCACTCATGCTCTGAACATAGACGTGCGGGTCATAACCAGGAGCAGGAGCAATAGAAATGGCGTGAGAAGAAAGGTCACGGTCCCTGCCATTTGCCAAGAGCGTCCATGCCCATCTTGAAGTCACAGGTACCAGCTGGGGGAAGGCCCTGGAGCCCTGATGGTAGGAAGGTAAGAGATCGGTGACCAGGCCCTGCTATGACTGCCTGGCTCTCATGACAGATCTGGGCTCCCAGGAACAGTGTCAGGAATGCAGCTGTGTCATAGGGCTTTCATGCGAACTAAACTGTCCCTCTCCTTTCCTCCTCCCCCAGCCCTCATTCCCTAAGCTCATCTTAGTGAAGTTAGAGAAGAGAAAAAAGATCTAGGGCTTGCCCAATTTGTTCTGACATAAAGGGATGTTTAGCTCTGTGAGAGGTGGTGGAGGTGAGCCCAGCGCCTGACTGACATTTCGCCAGGGTGTCTGTGGGGACAGTCCCCTCCCTGCCCTGTCACGCCATCATCGCGCATCCCTGGCTCCCAGAGGGCTCTTGTCTATTTTGCTGTGAGAGGGGCGACAGTCCCCCGGGCTTGGAAGCTCAACACCTTGTTAGACCTGCTGACAAAGACCCTGTGTTCGGTGTCGCACTTGTTCTATACATTTCCGCAAGTGTGGCGTGTGCTCAGTGCCCGGGAAAACATTGCTGAGGAGTTGTAGCTTTTAAGGTGAAGAGAAAAATGGCCTGTTTTCTGAACACTCGGATTTGCTTTATAATTTTCTTAAATTTCAAGATGTTTTGGATTCAGCACAAAAATGTTGCTATAGCCCAGTTTTCCTTAAATCCCGAATTTGCACAATTTCAGATGATGAAGTGTGAGGCATCACACGGCTTTGGTGCTCATTATTGTCCTTAATGCATGGGGTTCTTTTTTGTTGTTGTTTGTTTGTTTGTTTTTTAAATATATTTTTATTGATTTCAGAGCGGAAGGGAGAGCAAGAGAGAGAGAGAGAAATATCAATGATGAGAGTTTTTGAACTCATACAAAACAGCAACACATTTCTCATAGGAAATCCTGGGATGCCCAAGACAGGTCCGACCTGTCTTTGCAGGTAAAACAATGTCTTTGGGCAGCAGGGCAATAGCATTAGAATTTGGGGAGCTTCTAACTTGTTCTCCACCCAGAAGCATGTTCATGTATCTGCATGGCAAACCGTGACTTGAGCCTGCCATGAACTTGAGTGTTAATAGTCAGTTAATGGGTATAGCCCCTCTCCAGCGCATTAGAGCTCAAGAAATACAGAATCGGTTCCGTAATCAAGACCGTGGGATTGCCTGACTAGCACAGATGAGATGAAGCTGCAGATGAGCTGTGGGGACCTGGACTCAGACATGATTCCTTCACAAGCCCACAGGTGCCCACCGCGCATTCCCTCCCTCTCTACCACAGTGAGGTAAAGGCAATAACATCATTTGGTGATGGGCTTATTCTCTTCCAATTTCAAGATTGAAATAGAAAGATGAGCCCTAGCCAGTGTAGCTCAGTGGATAGAGGCCCGGCCTGTGGACTGAAGGGTCTCAGGTTCGATTCCCGGTCAGGGGCACATGCCTGGGTTGCAGTCTCGATCCCTGTAGGGGAGCGTGCAGGAGGCAGCTGATCAATGATTCTCTCTCATCATTGATCTCTCTCTCTCTCTTTCCCCTCTCCCTTCCTCTATGAAATAAAAAAATATATTTTTTTAAAAAAAGAAAAAAAAATAGACGATGCCTGGATGTATTCCCAGGGCAGCTGGGCACTGTCCAGCCCTTGCGAGATGCAAGGGAAGCTCAAGAGAGGTTCATGCAGGGATGTGTTTCGTCCAGCTCAGTATTTCTTACATTCAAGTTTTTACCCGATACTTAATTTAACGCCACGAGTAATGTAATACCCCGGGCTGGGGCTGGTGCGAGGCGGATGGCGTTGCAGCCTGGCATCATGTCTGACCTTGCGGCTGAGAATTCATTTGAACGAGTGGAATTAAAATTTTCCATTCTTTTGCATTGTCATGCCTCACGCTGATGAGCACCAAGAAATGTAAATAAAAGAGACCTATTTCGCCACCTTCCCTACCACCTTTTTGTTTTATGACAAAAGACAGTTAATTAACATACTAGCTGGTAAGCAGCCTTCCCAAACTCCCGCTAATTATGTATTCTGTTGACCGTGACTCCAGTCATGAGGTAATTGGCTCCCAGCAACATGACATTTCAAATCATCTCTTGAAATTACATCAAAAAGCCAGGCTGTTTTGTTTTGATAGGGGAACAATCAATTTGATAAGTGGTAACACAGCTCATTGTTTCCCATTAATTAGACTAATTGCTGCGTGTTAGCCTCTGAAAGAGCCCGAACTTGGAGGAGACAAAGGCTGGGCCCTTAGCATGCAGTGCGGGCGAGGATTCCACTTGCTCACACAGGCTGGTCGGCTGCAAACAGGGCTGTTAGGAGGCGGCCTTGCGGGAGGCTGGGTGTGAACAGTAGTTTGATGTGTTGTGCCTAATACACTTTCTTCCAATGATAGCCTCCAGGCCCTCGCTGGTTTGGCTCAGTGGATAGAGCATCGGCCTGCAAACTGAAGAGTCCCAGGTTTGATTCCAATTAAGGGCACATGCCCAGGTTTCGGGCTTGATCTGTGCAGCCGATCAATGAGATCAATGATTCTCTTATCATTGATGTTTCTTTTTCTTTTTTTTATTATTAGTATTAAATATTTTTTTAAATATATTTTATTGATTTTACTGAGCCAAACCGGCTAGGGCTTATCATTGATGTTTCTATCACCCTCTCCCTTCCTCTCTGAAATCAATAAAAATAATATTTTTAAAAATAATGATAGTATCCAGGTTTCAAGTCTTACAGAGGAAAGGCAGGTCAGTTGACCATGTCTAGGTTAGGAGGAGTTAGCACAGTGTTCTTGTCACCCTCTCCTTCCACACCTACACCCACTCCCCCCTTCACAGGGAGGTTTCCTTCCATTCCTGTGTGGTACTGCGGGCCTAAATGCTTAAACAAAACACCACCACAAAACTGACCCAGAGAGAGGAGGCGGACTGCTCTGTGTCGAGAAGGCTGGGAGGGATAGAGGGGTTGAGCAGAAAAAAAGAAAAAGAGTTAAAACTCATGAACATGGGCAACAGTGTGCTGATTGCCAGGAGGAACGGGGTAGGGGGCGGCAGGAGGTGCAGGAGGGAATGAGCTGGTAAATGGTGATGGAAGGAGACTTGACTTGGGGTGGTGAGCACACAATACTGTGAACAGGTGATATCTTGTAAAATTGTGTATCTTGTTAACCAGTGTCACCCCAATACATTCAATAAAAAAGGGGGGGGGGAACAAGCTGGAACAGGACAAGGCCAAAGCAAAAGAGCATCCCAAAAGAGAAAAAACAAAACAAAACAACACACACACACACACACACACACACACACACACACACACACGCGCACAAACATACAAAAACTTTTTCTCCGATTACAAATCAGAGCGCTTTAACCCGCAGAGATTCAGCCAACTGTCGTGGTGGAAACCTAACTCTTCAGCCGGGCAGACGCCCTCCGGTCTGACAGACTGTACCTTGGTCTGCGCGGGACCACCAACGTGGCCAAATCGTACAGTGCCATCTTCGGGACACCAGCCCAGGTCAGGCTCAGCTGGCAGCGGAACCGGGGTCACTTGTGACCCGCCCGGACTCCGATGCTGCCCTGGGTGATGCTATCCTGTTACAGGGCGTCTGATGCAATGGAACCGGACTCCCTTCCAAGTGACAGGCAGCCAGCGCTTTAAAAAACCCGTCGCACTGGCCCGGCCACTCGGACGCTGTCTAGTTATCCACGCTCGGCTTCGGGCTGTCGCTCACTCGCTCGCTCTCTCCACGGTTGTGCACATCGGGGCCTGTGGTGTGTGCACCTCTTCCTGCTACCCCGTTCTTAGGTGTGACGTGGGACATGAACCCCCTTGTCTGATCCTGCACCCCCTCTAACCTCACCAAACTCAGTAAGGTTAGAGGGTACATCATCCGGTTGGCTTGGGGCTGAAATTGACCTAAGAGACAACAAACGCTCAAACAACAGACGCAGCTAAGCAGCCCCTGCAGCTCCACTCAGAGAATAGCTCCCCCGCGATCCCGTGTGGGGAAAGGATTGGCTTTCTCACTAGGGAGTGTCTCCAGCTTCCCCAAGAGTGGTGGTGTCTTTGAACAGGAAGGACAGCAGTCTAGACACATAGCAGGTTTTTTTATTCATACGAACACACGTCCCAAAATTGTAAGTACGATGTTCCTCCATTTGGAACTGCGCATGGCTTTCATGGACGTTACGACAGAAGGAGGCATGACAGGGAACTTCGGACCTGGCTTGGAAAATTAATTTGAAACAGTTAAACGAGGGTGATTTGCTTCTGTAGAGGAAGGAGTCTCGGGCTGGGAAGGGGAGTGGGGTGGGGGGAGTGTATGTGTGCAGCATTCGTGCCAAAGATGAGCGTTCCAGTTCTTTTTCTTTCTTAAAAATTTTTATCGCTCTCTCAAAGGAATGGCCCTTTAGCAGGAAGTTCAAAGCTGCACTGATTTGTACAGCAGGTTTAATTTGGTCATTTTATTTATTTATTTATTTAAATTGTGCGTGTGGTGTAGCCATGAAATTATTTTTCCGACAAGTTAATGCATCTCCAGCTGCCTTTGGAAGGGGGACACGGGTTTGTGATTTCTAAGTGTGTTACTGTGCTGTTTTCCCTGGGAAATCTCAGGGTTTACTCAGAAAAAGAAACGATGAAAAAAGAAAAGAAAAAAGGGCCCGGAGTGAAGGCCCCTAACATTCGCTAGAAGTGCTGGTTCCCTTGCCTGAGGACTTGAGCTCTGTGGGGACACCAGCCGGCACCCTCACTGCCCCTGCCCCTTCCTATACAGTCAGACCCCACTCTGTGCAGAGCACATCTTTGCTCAGTTAAGTGAGCATCCGTCATGGTGAGCTTGGCTGCCCGCCCGGGGTTGTTAGGTTTTCCATGCGACACCTGAATGAGATATTGACGAGACATGGGGACCCGGGATTGAAGTACTGGATAAAAAATAAATGAATGAATTAAGTTGTCCTGGGGCTGACAGAATCATTTTGAAAATGCAACTTACCCACCCTGTGGGTCCACGCTGCATCAGGAAATCCCTGCTTCCTGGCCTCGAGGTGCTGAATCCTTTAGTTGGCTGATTTCTTTTTCTTTTTTTCCGCCTCCCAATGGTGGGTTTGGAAGGGGGGGTGGCGGTGGGAAGAGAGGTACTGGTGGCTGATGAACCTGTATAGGACTTTTGGACCAGTTACCTGCTTAATGCCGATAGACCTATTATGATTTTAACAAAAGATCCCCCAAAGAAAACACCATGAGATAAAGTCACAAGGCTTTGGAGTGGAGAGAAAACTCGGACCGGAGGTAATTTCTGCTGAGGAGAAAAATAAGGATCAGAGGGAATCAGGGACAAAGTGGAACAGAAGAAATAAAGTAGGTGTCAACGTAACAAACGTTTAAACCTGTAGAGAATTTTTATGCGTTTGTTTGAGCCAAAGTGACGACATTTGCCGGGAAGCAACATCTCAAGGGATTGAGAAAGTGCTCCAGAGAATGGCAGTTCTGCACCTAATTTTATACATCACAGTCAAAGGGGAAGATGTAAGTGGGTTACATGAAACCCACTGGTGAGAGATTAGGGAGGCGGGAGGGAGCAAAGCAGGGGAAATCTCTGGGATTGGATCACAAGAAAAAAGGAAAAGACATACACGTCTTTTACAGAAGTGGGCACAGGACAGTTAGCTGTTAACAATTAACACGGGAGCAATGACAATGAAGGGTTTTGTGAGCCTGTCGTGGTGCAGTGAGGGGGTCTAAAAAAAAAATTACCCTGACATTTCAATGGTATATTATCGTAGATACAGAAAGACAACTGAGAGGCTCAGTTAAAGTAAAGATTGACCTTTGTCAGGAAAGACACAGGCCTAAGATGTGACTTACCCTCCATGACTCCCCTTTAGTTAGAATATGTCGTTTCAGACCATCCTATGTGGTGACTTTCGGCCTCTGAATTTGTAAGGCCGCCACGCAGACCTCCCCTGAGCTTGTCAGGTTAGCACGTGGCTCCCCTTTTCGTCCACATAGGGATCGTTTTTAAATAGGCATCTCTGGCACAGCTATGAATCACGCAGAGTGCTGGGAGATGGTGTGGGTGCAACTAAGACAGAGGGACTGTGAGCCCTGATACACCCTCAAAATTCCTCACACCCTCCCCCAAATGTAAGAGGAATGATCTGTTCAAACAGGCTAAAAAAGGTATATAAAAATCTAGGGGATTTTTTGTTGTTGTTAATCCTCACTCCTCAGGGAAATTTTTCCATTGATTTTTAGAGAGAGTAGAAGCTGTAGGGGGGTGAGAGAGAGAGAGAGAAGGAGAGAGAGAGATTGGTTGCCTTCTCACCCACCCAGGGCTGGGGATAGCCTGCAACTGAAGTATATGCCCTTCTCTGGAATCGAACCTGTGATGTTCCATCCACTGAGCCAACTGGCTAGGGTCATGGTCAGCAACCCGTGGCTCGCGAGCCACATGCGGCTCTTTGGCCCCTTGAGTGTGGTTCTTCCTAAGCCGTAGGAGTACCCTAATTAAGTTAATAACAATGTACCTACCTATATAGTTTAAATTTAAAAAATTTGGCTCTCAAAAGAAATTCCAATCGTTGTACTGTTGATTTGGCTCTGTTGACTAATGAGTTTGCCGACCACTGGGCTAGAGCAATTCTAGGGAGTTTTAGTAAATACTTCAACTCTTTGGTTTTTACTGTTGAATTCATGTGCTGTTATGATCATGCAGTTCTTATCCCCATTCCTTGGTGGAAAAGTGATTTTACTGATTGCAATAGATTATTCAGATGATGGAGCAGCATCGATGGGGGGCAGGAGACAGGGGTGGGGGGCGAGCACACTGATGAACCTGAATGCTCTAGTGAGCCTCTATTTCCAGAAACTATTCATCGGAGGTTTGCTGGGAGACATCAGAAATGACTGTAGGTTCTGAAAATTGAACAACTTCTTCTAAAATAGATTGGGTACTCGTGGCATGTGCTATGGTAATGCATAATTTCTCATGGAAATTATGTAAATTTTCCCCTTATAGCCATGTCTGTATTGAAAAGGGACAGTTTTGTGCATTGTTGGTGGACTCCCTGGGGTAGTGGAACTGGAATGGTGAGTGGTGGCCTGCACACTCTCGTCTCTCACTCACTGCTGTGAGTGCAAACCTTCTAGCTGACTTCGCAGAATTGCTCCCATGCTCAGGCAATGAAGAACTCATAGCAGAGAAATAAAAACACCCATTTGCAAGTCACTGTTGAGCATTCGCTATAGCACAGCCTGGTGGGTAGCCATTGGAATATCTTCAAGGTACAGAAAATCACGTTTCCCTTTCGTGTAGATAACTTCACCTCTCTTAAAGTTGGTTTTATAATCTAGAAGTGGGGGTAGTAAGATCTACTTCATAGGGTAAGTATAAAGCGCCCAGGAAGGTGCATGGAGCATGTTCCAGGCTTCATGGGCGCCATTTGGAGAAATGTGGGTTATTAATCTGTGATAATAAAGAATAGATGTGATATTTGAAATTTCCTTCTAATGTAATCAGGACAAGATTCATGGAGGTGGGACCTGTGTAGTCACATAAGGCCCGATGTTCAGAAGGGCCCTGAGCTCGGTGTAATGCGTGGCTATCACTATCATGAAATTCTTCGTAATTTTTAAACAATGGAACCTGCCTTTTCATTTTGCACTTGGGCCCCATTAATTATGTAGTTGGTCTTAAAACTTGTATTATTATTATTACTACTAGAGGCCCGGTGCACATATTTGTGCACTGGTGGGGTCCCTCGGCCTGGCCTGTGGACAATCCCCCGAGGGGTCCCGAATTGCGACAGGGTGTAGGCCAGGCCGAGGGACCCCACCGGTGCATGATTGGGACCTGGGAGGGACTGCGGGAGGGCTCCAGGGCATGTTTGGCCCATCTCGCCCAGTCCCGATGGGCTGGACCCCAGCAGCAAGCTAACCTACTGGTTGGAGTGTCTGGCCCCTGGTGGTCAGTGCACGTTGTGGTGATTGGTCGAAGGTTGGACACTTCGCCTATTAGGCTTTTATTATATAGGATGATGATTATTATTTTGCCCACAATTTCTACACTCTCTCCAATGACTTCTTATTGGATATTTTAAATGAGCTTTTGGCATTGTCAGGCACGAAGTAAACAATTAATTCCCCCCTCCCTTTTTTATTACTTTCTGGTTGCTATGGCTGGAGTGCTCCAGCCACACTTCCCTTACGCCTTGCCCTGCCCAAGGCCCCGTTCCCTAGAGAAGGTGCACACTGCTCTCCTTCTGTGCCCAGGGCCTTTCCTGCCTTCCTGGATGAATGTCGCTAGTCGCCACGCAGCTCAATTTCTCCACTTCCCCAGGCAGAAAGGGCCCGTTCTCAGTGGCGTCCCAGTTCCTCGCACACACCTGTTCTAACGCCTCTCCCATCACCGCCCTGGACAGGAAGATCCTTCAAGGGGAAGGACTCTCTTTTCCAACCTGCTCCCTCCCACCATATAATGCAGAGTTTGTTGACCGAATAAGCTTCCAAACCAATTACCAGAGCTCCCAAGAGCACAACTGACTCATTTTCGTCTCACCATTTAAAAAAAAATTCTCTCTGCTTTCATTCTGCAAATTATTGTGGAGCAATGGAGTGCCGCAGTTGCATACAGCAGGGACCAAACAGATAAATAAACACACAGAGATGCCTCTGAGGTAGAGATGAGCTTCTAAATATCAAGAATTGCTGCCAAATTAAATGGATGCCATTGAACACAAGGCAGGAAGTAACGTGGAATACTTACTGTCATTCCTGTCCCATTTGATGACATATGACAACTCTTGTTCCGAGATGTTAAGCAGGCTCCTTTAGCACCGGTGTTTATAAGCCTTTAACACATGGGCCCCCCAAAACAGCAGGGAAAGCGGACAGGGAATGGTTTGATGGTGGGCAGCAATGGAAGTCCGTGAGTTCTGTTGCAATTGAGGGCTGAATTTTGTGAGCGTATGCAATTTTCTGAGGAGAAAGTCCCTGGCTTTCATCAGAGCCTCCGAGGAGCCTCCGGCCCAAAAGTAATTAAAGACCCTGCTTTCGTCTTTCAATTGGAGAAAATGATGTTTCTTTCTGATTAAAATAGAAGACAGTATATAATGACTTACCCTTATTAAAGGGAGGCATTCTTGACTTTGAACATCCCCACCCCTTCGACCCTTGCTTATCAACTGTAACTTGGAAAAGGTGGGTTGGAATAGGTGTGCTTGCATCTCAGAATTATCTGCATCAATGGCCTGCTTCTCTCTCCGGCCGCTTTTCCCCATCCGGCAGTGTGTCCAGACGCACCGGGAAAGGCAGTGGGGAAAGCCCATGTGCCCTGGCCAGTTAGCGGTGCATTCCTTCTGTTGTTTGGATTGTTCTTAGACTTCATATCACTGATGTGTTTGGGGCATTGGTGACAGGATGTTAATGCTTCCCTGACTGGGCCGACAGCTGTGTGCAGAGGTGTTAAGTTTTCAGTAAAATTGCCTGTTTTATGAGTTCCAATTTACCTGCAATGTTAGCTCATTTACAACTGATTTTTTTGGTCTTTTTTTTTTTTCCCCCACATTTAACAACGTCTGCTTCCTTTCTTGGCTTACTGTAATTTTCTTTGAAAGATACTGAGATTCCTCCTTATTTCTCTTTCATGAGGGAGGGTATTTTTAAAAATATATTTTATTGACTTTTTACAGAGAGGAAGGGAGAGGGATAGAGAGTTAGAAACATCGATGAGAGAGAAACATCGATCAGCTGCCTCCTGCACACTCCCCACTGGGGATGCGCCTGCAACCAAGGTACACGCCCCTGACTGGAATCGAACCCGGGGCCCTTCAGTCCGCAGGCCGACGCTCTATCCACTGAGCCAACCCAGTCAGGGTGAGGGAGGGTATTTTTACTTACATATCAGTGTGGGCTGGGGAGGGCACCCCTTCCTCAAGACCATTACGTGGTTTTAGGGCCCTGCGAGTGAAAATGCCCAATTACTGACAAATGTAACATCTGCAGGTATCATTCTAGGTAAATTCACCCAGGTTAGTAGAATGGTCTGGCATGTTTTGGTTTGCATCTTCTAGGCTGTGTTTTATATTGAGGATGGGAGCAGTGCCGGAGTGGGTAGAAGCCACATTTTATCCTCTTAGTTGAGATTTTACAAGCCTTGTGTTGATGTAAAAACTTTATTATGCCCCTGCCCGCCTCGCTCAGTGGTTGAGTGTCAATCTATGAACCAGAAGGTCATGGTTCGATTCCTGGTCAGGGCACATGCCCAGGTTGCAGGCCCGACCCCACTAGGGGGTGTGCAGGAGCGTCTGATCAATGATTCTCTCTCATCATTGATGTTTCTATCTCTCTCTCTCTGAAGTCAATGAAAATATATTTTAAAGAAACATTATTATGATAATATTTCCCTATGTTCTTGGCTCTTCTTGTCATTACACACCCCTCGTTATCTCTCCTTTGAATTCTTTCCTGTCTACCTACAGTCTTAATGGAGAAATCACTCATAATTTCTACAGTCTTACAATCTGTCTTCTTGTGTATGGATTACCCTTGCCCCCCTATGTCAGTGGTAAGTTTCAGGAATTTGGGGCCCATCTTCTTTGTACTGCCCATGAACCCTAGTGCTGTCAGGCCCACTGTGAATGCCTTTGGATCCTGGTTGATTCAGTGATGACAATGGCTGCCATCTATCCATCAGTGTTGTTGTTGAATAGTTAAGGCCCTTTTGGGTGGATTCTTTCCTGAAATACTTTCTCAATTTGCCTACATTTACTGGTCACTTCCTGCAGATCTGCTGGATGCTTGCTACTCTGCACTCGGCTTTTCAACGTCATGTACCCGGGTTCAGGGGAAACGTGTCTCCTATGTTTATCAAAGATAGAGAATGTGTTTCTGTTTCTCCTTCCTACTGGCATACTGAATTTCTGAGATAAAGAAGATAGAAAAGTCTCCAACTTATTAAAATCAAAATTCCAGGATCCAATAGTTAACATCACCTCTGTTTTCTTAGATATGTGTTTGTGGTTTTACAATGGGTGTTCAAGTTTCATGTATGACGTAGTCTGATGGTTTGTTTATTTTCAAGGAAAAGCAGATGTAATTAAGGAACAGAGCTGTGGACTTCTTTCCCCAGGTCTGTTGATTTAAAACAGCGGTTCTCAACCTGTCGGTCGACCCATCTGGGTGTCGGACAACCCTTTCATATGGGTCGCCTAAGACCATCAGAAAACACATATATAATTACATATTGTTTTTGTGATTCATCACTATGCTTTAATGATGTTCAATTTGTAACAATGAAAATGGGGGTCACTACAACATGAGGAACTGTATGAAAGGGCCGTATTAGGAAAGTTGAGAAGGTTGAGAACCACTGGTTTAAATGCACTGGGAGCCGATTACTCTATGCCTTGGGGGCTGTCCTCACAGCTTTGAGAGGAAGCAGTCATTGTCAAGTGATGCAGGAACCACAGCTTGTTTTCTGGGATGGAAATTAACTGGACCGATGCCCTTCCATGTATCACGCCATTCAATTCTTTCCTGTTTTAATATTTTAGCGATTTTTCTTAAATGACAGAAAAATGATTGTAGCTCCCGGCTTCTTGAGCTGTAGTCACTTGTCAGCACATTGAGGCTGGAGGAAGGAAGACAGCTTTTCCTCAGTCCTTTCCTTCCCGAGAGGAGAAGGCTGGCCGTTACCCAGGGTCCCCGGCTCTGCCATGCATGGAAATGACTTCCCTGTAAAATGCTGTCCTTCTCACTCCCAGAACTCGAACTTTCCTTTGGTCAAACTTCAACTGTGCTGAGCAAAATCTTTGCTTTTCTCCTTGCTGCTCCTTGGACCCTTCTCATTTCGCTCTGGAGCAGTAACTCTCTCCCAGGGACTCACTGTCCAGGAGAGGAGCTTAGTCGGTGGGAATAAAAATAACTGTCGCCCTGTTAATACACGTCAGTTCAAACAAGCTCACCTCCCATGAGGTAATCCAGTGGTTGCATCTTCATTTCTTGACATGGCCATGGGATCATTTACCCCTTTCTGTAACTGGGGTTTTCTCAATAGCAATGCTTTGGAATACAGGGGGTTGGTGGATGTGGACTGATGGATATACCATGAATTCTCTATCAAAATAAACTCCTATAGCCCGACCCATGTGGCTCAGTGATTAAGCATCAACCTGTGAACCAGGAGGTCACAGTTTGATTTCCCGAGCACATGCCTGCGTTGCCGGCTCAATCCCCAGTGTGGGGTGTGCAGGAGGCAGCCAATCCATGATTCTCTGTCATCATTGATGTTTCTATCTCTCTCTCCCTCTCCGTTCCTCTCTGAAATCAATAGTAAAGATATATTAAAGAAAAAAAAAGAATAAAGTCCTACAGAATAGAGTTCCCACCTGCAGAAGATGAGAAGGTGCACGATCCTGGATTCTCCCCAAGCTGCCCAGTGACCAAGGAATACTTGCCTTTAGGGATGCTTTCCCTCGGTCTTATTGAGTATAACTCTACTGTCCCCTAAAACCCAAGACCTGGAGGAGTTTATTCCCTTTACACTTACGTCAGCCTTTAGTCTTTCCCAGCATGCTGTCATGTCTTAGCTGGTGAGGCCAAGTTTTAATTTGTAATCATGAATGCTTAAAAGGCAGGAGGCCAAGGCTCCCTAAATTGCTCACTGAGCTTCATTGTAAATTTATATTGAACTCTTAATGGTGAGAGCATTAAAAAAATTGGAGCTTTTGAACGGTGATCTCATTTCAGATTTTTTTTCCTCTTCTATATGCTATGGGTTTAAAAATCCTTAGTTAAGCCAGAAGTCTGTAAGTGTAATTGTCATTGAATTTATTTTAATGATAAACACAGGAAGGAGATGATCATTCATTCAGAAAATGGTTATTAGATTGGCTATGTCCTTAGGCACTTTGCTAAACATAAAAATGGATACGATGTGGCTTCTATGCTTGAGTCACTGAAAGATTAGAAAAAAAGCAAAACACAAACCAAAACCTGACAGCACCTGTTGGTATGTATTAGGCTACATAACAAATTACCTGAAAACACTGTGGCTTACAGCACAACTTTTTTTTTTTTTTAATATATTTTATTGATTTTTTACAGAGAGGAAGGGAGAGAGATAGAGAGTTAGAAACATCGGTGAGAGAGAAACATCGACCAGCTGCCTCCTGACACTCCCTACTAGGGATGTGCCCGCAACCCAGGCACATGCCCCCGACCGGAATCGAACCTGGGACCCTTCAGTCCACAGGCCGACGCTCTATCCACTGAGCCAAACCGGTTTCAGCCAACTTTTATTTTTATTTTTACATCACATGGTTTCTGAGGGAAGCTGGGAGCACCTTTGTTGGCTAGTTCTGGCTCTGGGACTTCCACCCAAATTTTACTGACCTGCTCCATTTTCAAGATTAGCAATGAAGATGCATGATCAAATGTATGCAGATGTCAGCCAGAACCATGGGAAAGAAAGGGTAGTAACATTTAGAAGAGGTGGGCAGGTGGGTAGACACGGAGGATAAGTATGGACCAGCCAAAAGGGACAGCTGCCTCAGATATCTGTCCAGGAAATATTTTATATAGGAAATCTGAATTCTAACGGTCTGACTTTAGTCTGATTTTGCAAATAAAGGGACTTAAGGTTACTACTGATCCTATTCCTGTCAACAGCGGACTAGGAGGGATTCTTTTTTTAATCCTCACTCGATATTTTTTCCATTGATTTTTTAGAAAGAGTGGGCGAGGGAAAGGCAGAGAGCAACATCGATGTGAGAGAAACACATCGATTGGTTGCCTCCTGCATGCGTCCTGACCAGGCTTCGGGTTTAAAAAGGAGCCTGCAGAAAGGTACGTGCCCTTGATCAGCATTGAACCCAGGACCCTTTGGTCCTCATGTCGATGCTCACTGAGCCAAACCGGCTAGGGCAGAAGTGATTCTCTTTCACTAAAGGATCATGCTGATTTGTGAAAATTGAAATGGCAGCAGCAAGAGAGGCTATATTTGAATGAGCACCCTCTCCAGCTCCTATGGTGTGCCATCAAAACCAGCCAGTGTGGCTCAGTTGGTTGGGTGTTGTCCTATGAACCAAAAGGTACAGAGGCTCAAGCAAATGACTATTCTCAACCAAGCATGGGAAAAGGGGATGAAACTACCACCACTGAGACCAATTGGAATTCATTATTCTAGTGTTGGAGTCTTTCTTACCCCTATGATCTGGACCTCAAACTTATCTTCTAGCCTAATTTCTCATCACCCTTTTACTGGATTCCTCTACCATCGATGAACTGTCTTCTGCTACTCACTGAAAAATGTTTAATTTTGCACCATGCTTTTTTATCCTTCACTGTATATCCTCTTTGCAACTTAAAATCCTACAAAACATGACTAAGATTCATCTTAAGTTCTTCTCTTTAACCTTCTTGGTCACTCTAGCTAGAAAGAATTGCTCTTTCCTTTGAATTCCTACAATTGTTTATATTTTCCTAGAGGCCCGGTGCATGGATTTGTGCACCAGTGGGGTCCTTTGGCCTGGTCTGTGGGGATCTGGCTGAAACCAGCTCTCTGACATTCCCCAAGGGGTCCCAGATTGCGAGAGAGTGGTTGTCAAGTGACGCAGCCCTGAATTGGGCTCCCTCCTCTCTGGTTCCGGGTACGTCATGTGAGAACAACAGCTGCCAAGTCACCACAGCTTGGCAGCTCCTGCATTGAGCGTCTGCCCCCTGGTGGTCAGTGCATGTCATAGCTACCGGTTGGACGGTCAAACAGTCAGAGGTTGCTTAGGCTTTTATATATATAGATGTTTGTATAAAAACATCTTACAGAATGATTTATCGCCATATTCCATTAGGTAAAAACTTAAAGGCAAATGTGATGGTGTCCATTTTAAAGATGGGGAACCAATTCTAAGGGGTTGAGTGACTTTTCTAAAGGCATAATACTCTCCAGTGTTACATTCAGAATCTGAATGAGTTAGGGGTAAAACTTCTGTAAAAGACATTCTCCAAAATAATGCAGAAGCATGTAAATATCTATTTCTCTTTCATGTGATGGACCATAGCAAATGCTCTAGGCCTGTGGTCAGCAAACTGCGGCTCAGGAGCCACATGCAGCTCTTTGACCCCTTGAGTGTGGCTCTTCCACAAAATACCACGTGCGGGCGCGCACATACAGTGTGATTGAAACTTTGTTGCCCATGCGCAGAAGTTGGTTTTCAGCCTGGGCGAGTCTATTTTGAAGAAGTACTGTTGATATTTGGCTCCGTTGACTAATGAGTTTGCCGACCATTGCTCTAGGCTGACCATGGCTCTGACCCTCACAGGTATTGAGGAGTCTCAGGCTGCCAGTAGTTTTGCCTTCTGCAAAACATGGCCCCCAAGGCTGCACTGACCTTGGCCATTCTAGCCCGGGAAAAGGGGAAAAAGCAAAATCCAGGTCCAGATAGTCTCTCAGAAGTGAGGTGGAAGCGGCACTTTTGCTCCTAAGTCCTGGACAAGAGCATGGTCATGTGGCCCACCAGCTGCTGGACTGGGACAAGCTGTCTTGCCTTGCATCCGGGAACCGGGGAAGGGCATCGGTAGGACACGTAGCTTTGTCTGCCCCAGCCCAGGTAGACAGATCTATACACCCCCCAAGTCTGGTTCTGGTCTTTGTTCTTGATCGTTGCCCTTTTCTCCCCAGTCGTAAAGCCAGCAAGGAGGCAGGTCTGGTGGGGAACATCATCTTTGCAGCCCCTGAATCGCTACACGAATTGCAACTTAATCCACGTAGAGGAGGGAATCCTCCCTCTTAGTCCTCAGGGCCACTCAGATCTCATTGAAAACGCTCTGAGCAGCAGTTCTCCTTTGCAGACCTGAAGGAGGCATTTCCCCGATGGCTGACCTTTAGGGACCAGCAGACCAGGCCTGTTCTGCTCCGTTTCGTTGATTGCATCATCCCCGCTCCCACCAGGATGCACTGGTCGTGCCATGTGCCATGACGGCGCCCAGCACGCCACGGACACACACAATGTTATGATTTGTTGCCATGCTGACAGTGTCAACTTAACTACGGCTGACAAACAGTTTTTAAATAGAACATGTCAGTTCATTACAGCATTTTCCGTGGGTGTTTTTTTTTTTTTTTTTTTTCCTTTCCCACACTTTACCCTGAACATTTGAAGACTGTCACCGCCAAGGTTTCCTTTACATTTCAGCCCCCTGACTCTAAGGACTTGCTAAAAACTTGGAAATGAGCACAACCATAAACAGTGATTTTAACAAGGAGACCCTCTCTCGTCCTCCCCCCCCCATCCTTCTCTTGCTCAAGAAGGCATTTCTCAAAACCAAGGTTAGGTGTTCGGTGTTCTTTGCTCTACATTCTTCTGGGCTTCCTCTTGCTTTCATGGGCCCAGTATGGATCTTGCCACGGGAACTAGCTTTTCCCTGCAACTGTGAGCAACATCCCTATGCAGTTCAGGGGGCCTGTGGCATAAGACACAGGCCATTGCCAGCTGTGCCCCGGCACCATGATATGTGAAATACCTGCCATCACAGCCCTAGCAGGTTTGGTTCAGTGGACAGAGTGTCAGCCTGCGGACTGAAGGGTCCTGGGTTCAATTCCAGTCCAGGGCACATGCCTAGGTTGCAGGCTTGATCCCCAGTGGGTGAATGCAGGAGTCAGCTGATCAATGATTCTTTCTCATCAGTGATGTTTTTATCTCCCTGTCCCTTCCTCTCTGAAATCAATATCTATCGATCGATCGATAGGTAGATATATTTTTAGATAGATATCGATATAGATATAGTTATATATTATTAAAGAAAAACTCATCAGGCAGCTCCTGTCATTTTGCTGAGAGCGCACCCCTACTGGTCCCCTACCTGCCGATGCTTACCTGGTCAGACACTTCCTCCCCTTTCTTCCTGCTGCTCACGGAACAGAGAGCCTGGCATTGCCCATTAGTAGCGCTTCATGTCAAAACCACATTAAGTGCCTTGATTGTGTTTCAAATGATGTCTTGGGTCTGTGTCCTTAGAATGAAAACATAGAGTGACAGTGGAAGTCTTTAAAGTCTGCTCCTGTGATGGTTCAATTTTGCGAGCTTTTGTATCACGACAGATTTTTAAATTCTAAAGAAATTTGATTTTTTTTTAAAAAGTCTTAATACTCTACTTTTTATTCAGGGTTCAGAGGGGTCTCCTTGCCGTTTTCCTGGTCTGGGCTCTGGCTGTGAATGTGTGGACATCAGCTCAGAGCATCGTCTCCACAGGAACATTTTGCAACTGTTATCTCCTTGTTCACAGGAATCCAAGGTGGACCTAGTGGAGAATTGTTTAGTGATAGAAACGGAAATAGCAATAAAAGGAGGCATGGCCAAATTATGTAAAATCGAGGGCATGAATAATTCAGGACTCGCCTGAGTGCGGTTTTTATTTTTATTGTTAAATAATACTAGCATTTCCCTGAACTAATAACACACTGACTAACCAACTGGTAAGCTTTTTGTTGGGGGTTTGGGGCGACAGGGAGGAGGGAAGCAGAAAGGAAACTTGGGACCAAGTAATCATCTTTTGGATGATTACTAATCGCAATGAAACATGGGAGAATTATTTTTTAAAAATATAATTTTTATTGATTTCAGAGAGGAAGAAAGAGGCAAAGAGAGAGATAGACTCATCAATGATGAGAGAGAATCATTGATCAACTGCCTCCTGCATGCCCCACACTAGGTATTGAGCCTGCAATCCAGGCAAGTGCCCTGGCAGGTAATTGAACCATGACCTTCTGGTTTGTAGGTTGATGCTCAACCACTGAGCCATGCCAGTTGGGCTCTTTTATAATTTTTTAACTATAATGAAGATAAGGAAATAAAACCACAGAGTTCACTAGGACATCTTTGTTTTCAGATCATAATGTTATATGAACTTCCTTCTTTGTTGAACCTCAGAATTTGTATCTACTGCTTTATCTATATGTATTTCACCACAAATTCTAGGGTAAGTGTATAGAAATAAAATACACTAGGGTAAGTTCATAGAAATAAAATATGTAAGAGTTTCTTTAAATGTAAAGTATGAAATGTAGCTTAGCGATAGACCTAAGGTGGAATAGAATGAAGGCCTCTGCAAGCAACTAATTTTAATCTCAAGCAAAAGTTATTCACTGCTAAAAAGAGAAAAATCTTGACTACAATAAACTGTAAAATTCTGGATATTTTAAACAGGTTAGGAGAGGAATGGAAAATGAGCCAAGGTGTTAAATTGTGGAGAAGAGAGAGAGAGGGAGGGAGAGAGAAGGGGGAGAGAAAGTAAAGAATGAAACAGAAGCTTTCAGAGGAGTCTGATGGAGAGACAGAAACTTTGAACTAGTATAAAGAAAGGACAAGGGATTTTTTATGGCCTCTTTAATGAGATCATAATTATCTCAGGAAGACCTGGATTAGCTAAGAGGTTAAGAAACAAAAGCAAAACAAGTAGATTGCCCCAAATTATGGTGGAGCCATCCAATATTGCAGAAGAATGCAGGGAAAATATGATATTGAATTGTCAAATGAAATGTACTCTTTTTTATTCGAATTCTTTGAGGGGAGTGCAAGAGATTTTATGAACAATAGTAAGAACTGTCTTGGGCTGAATGCGCACTAGAAAACGTCAGGAGAGTTCGAGCAGAGCTCAGGCGGGATTCCTTTGGGAACATAGTCCTGGGAGAGTCCCTTAGAATACGGTTTTGTCACCCCAAATATCGCCACAGCATTGCATGGATGCTGGAGAGGGACATAGAAGAATTTGAACACCATTAGGACATTGATAAGAGAGTAGAGTGACTGAGGCAGGAAGCTATAAACACCTAAGCCACTAGTCTTTGAGCAGGAGATCTGTTTATTGATATACAGCAGAAACTTAAAGTAGGATCAGGAAATATGATTTCTTTTGGAGGTAAAATCATCCCACTTATACTTTATTTTAATTAAGAATTAATGATGGGAAAACATTTTGTAAAAGACAACTTATGAAGGAGATGTTATAAGAAAGATTGGACTATTGTTAAGTACATTGAGATTAGTAAATTGTGCAGCTAATAAATTAGCATAGCATTTACAAACATCCCCATGTGTGGGTGTATATGTGGATTACATACAAGGTGTCTCCCCAAAATGTATACATACTTTAATAACTGATAGCTCAATTTTGAAAATGAAATGTAGTTTAATAAACACTGCCTTTATAATTATTAAAAAATGTGTATACATTTTTGGGGGACACCCTATAGATACACACACACACACACACACACACACACACATATAAAAAGGGTGATTATAATCAGCCCCATTCCTGAGCCATAATCGCTGTGCAGAGGGTCTCTCCTAGTAGATGTATTATTCTAAGAAAGTAGTGATTGGAGCTATTTGTAACGTTATGAAGACACATGATCAAGCAAACCAAGCAGATAAACTCTTAGTTCTCAACCAAAAGATTCATCGGATTTAGAGAACAACCATTTTCAAACTATACAAGCCCATCCCTCAATTTCCTGAGACCTCATCACCCCCACCCCAGAAGATTCTAACAGGCCCCTGACTATTTTTAGGAGAAATGTGGGATTGTGACTAGTTCATTTCTTCTTTATTCCACTTTTTCATATTGATACATGAGATTATTTATAATGAGTGGGGAGAGCTGAGTATAATTTTTTTCTAAAGGAGAAACAAAGAAGGAGGAAATATTTCCCCAAATTTTTCATCAGTTCAAAAGACAGAGCACCCGGGCTGTTTTTATTTTTTTTATTTTTATTGTCAACCTCCCATTTCCCATCACTTTCCCAGGCATGCTTTTTTTGCTCATCTGTAAGGCAGGAAATGATTCCTGTATAGCTATTTTTGTCTAGGATTTCAGAGTTTGATGAAAGGAATAAGATGGAGATCTGGCTTTTCATTAATGACGACCATAAGCCTTGCTCTGGGCTGTTGACAAAACATTAATTAGAAGCTCTTTATAATGAAAATAATATTCTGCTGCTAAGTGCCAACTTAAAGCTAAAGATAGTTTTCAGTAGTGCATTTTGAGTCCTGCCTGTGTGGCTTGGGTTGAGCGTTGACCTATGAACCAGGGGGTCATGGTTTGATTCCCAGTCAGGGCACATGCCCTGGTTGCGGGCTACATCCCCAGGAGGGCGAGTGCAGGAGGCAGTCATTCCATGATTCTCTGTCATCATTGATGTTTCTTTCTCTCTCACCTTTCCTCTCTGAAATAAGTAAAAGAAAATATTTTTTAAAAATGCATTTAGGCCTAACTGGTTTGGCTCAGTGGATAGAGCGTCGGCCTGCAGACTCAAGGGTCCCAAGTTCGATTCTGGTCAAGGGCATGTACCTTGGTTGCGGGCATATACCCAGTAGGGGGTGTGCAGGAGGCAGCTGATCGATGTTTCTCTCTCATCGATGTTTCTAGCTCTCTATCCCTCTCCCTTCCTCTCTGTAAAAAATCAATAAAATATATTTTAAAAAATGCATTTAGATTCATATCCATCTGTAAGTTAGAACATGATGGGGCTCGAATTCCTGTAGAGTTCCTAAGACATCTTCTCTCTTTCCCGTGCAAGAGAAAAAAAATATTGGCCTGCATCCTGAAGACCGCCATGGAAATTAGATACTCATACATACAGGGGAAGACAGAGGCAGCGAGAACACAGCCCCAGAAGGAAGGGATGTTGTCATTCCGCACAAGTGGCAATGCGTGAGTGACATAGTTATCTTGTAGCAAGTGCAAATCTGTCTCTCAACCAAGGAGAAAAGGGATTTAAAAGGCATCTCTCAGCCCCATTATTTTTAAGTGCTCTTGTGTTGGCTTGAAAACTGAGGCCTTTGTAATCCGTCTGTAACTAGTTACACAACACTTACAAATAACAGAAATAAATGTGAAATCCTTTTCTTTCCTTTCCTTTCCTTTCCTTTTCTTTTCTTTTCTTTTCTTTTCTCTTCTCTTCTTTTCTTTTTCCTTTTCCTTTTCTCTTTTAAGCTGGAAGAAACCGTGTGTCTTCGTTAGTTTGGAAATGGAAGCCTTGCTGTTTAGAGGTTATTAAGGTTTTGTTTTTTTCTAAAAATGTTCTCTTTGTCAGCCAAGGTGACAGCCAGGCAAGGTGACCCCAAATGAGACTTACCGACCTTCAGACTTTTCCATCAGAGGCCTGTCACCTTGAAGGGCCAGCATTTGCCCCCGGCAGGTCTGAATATCGCTGTGCGGGGCATAGATATGAACCTGGTCAATCTGGCTCCGCCTTTGCACATTCAGGATCCCCTGGGATAGTCTGGACCCGAGCAAGAAAGTTGTTTGCCACCCTCCTAGGATTTCTCCCTTACCCGGTCGCATGCCTGGCTCTCCGGGGCAGCCAGGAAAGGAGCGGGAGTGAAGAGGGCATCCTTGCACGTGCCAAGTGTCTGGCCTCCTCGGTGCCCCAGGGCTGGTAGGTGTGCAGGCCGACTTCCTTTTGCTTGCTTTGATTGTTCTGTTAAAATATAAGCCCTTTTGAACTGTACCGACATCTGGTTTAGCATTTGCAGTGCAGAAGACATTAAACAAATATTAGCTGGTTTGCTGGTGGGTCGCATCTGCATAGGATAACATGGTTAGATCCGTGGCTGGACAGTGAGAAAGAAGGGAAGTTTGAAAGCTATTTAAAGAAGCTTGCCAATACAGTATTTAGTATCTACTGTTTTCATCACTGCTCTTTTTAAACAGCACCAGCCACTATATAGGCTGACCTTGTTTTCTCCACAGTCTTACTCTCCAGTGAGGATTGAGGCAAGAGATTTTGTGGTTGTTGCTGTTTAGGGATGCATCTTGAGTGCTGTGCAGTGACTGCCACATAGTAGATGCTCAATAAATATTTGCTAAATGAAAGAATGACTGTCATGCAAATAGTAGGGAAGTTAAAAGAGTAATTTGCTTTCTTCTTGTATAGACATATTGCCACAAACCAGCTATATTTCTTATGTACTTCGGATAAGACAGTAATATCACTTATTATTTCCAATTTGGTTAGCAGGTTTAGACTGTATCACAAGGCTATTTTGAAATTCACGCGTGGAATTTAGTGCTGAAGTAGAAAGGTAGGGGACCCGTGTATGTGGTTGATAAACTAGTGAGTCCCAGTTGTCACTCTACTTAGTTCTGTGTCGTGAGCACATAAAGCTTTGTTTCCCTGAATATGTTCTAGTCCCTTGAGCTGGAGCCACAGTCCAGAAAGCACATAAGATTCAGGAGAAAAAAACCTGGGTCTGCGCATTGAGGTCCAATCATTACCCCATCACTAACTACATGAGGACCTTGCCAA
Organism: Myotis davidii; assembly: GCF_000327345.1. Classification (NCBI taxonomy): domain Eukaryota; kingdom Metazoa; phylum Chordata; class Mammalia; order Chiroptera; family Vespertilionidae; genus Myotis; species Myotis davidii. The sequence goes on from NW_006289087.1 coordinate 5,567,386, forward strand.
TCCCTTCTCCTCCGTAGACCTGCTCTCTAGTCAGTAAACCCCACTCCCTTGGTGTGGTTTGTTATGTTATAGAAATAATACAGATTAGAGAAGAGCAATCAGGAATACCACCAGCCCTCTCTCTGCACTGGTTTTCTCATTGGTAAAATGAAGATTACGTTGGTGACAGTTAGCAAATTCCAGCAATTACTAGCTCTTGTTCTATATCTAACCATATATACGATTTCATGAGAAGTTGTCCTAACCTATCAATAATTCAACTTAGAAAAATGTCCAGGCATTCCCAGGGTCCATCCTGATAACTTCTGTCAGGTAAAGAGAAGAATTGTTAGGTTTTCCATTTCAAATCTTATACACAGAGCCCTTTCCATTTTGAAAATGTCAGCGCTTTGCTATACACCTTGAGAAGCAGCTTTGTTGTTTTTAAATTACATTTGTTAAGCCTGAAATCCATAATATGAGTGATAGGCCCTGGTGGTATTTATATAAAAATTAAAGCTGTCAGGTTGTATTAAGGTTTAATCGCTGGCTGTGGCTCATGAGTCATAGTTTCTTTGCACTAGGCCTCCTCATGTACCTTTTTTTTTTTTTTTTTTTGGTTATCAACCTGAGCTATAGAAACATCATGTGCCTTTTTAAAATTTAATTTTATCTTATTGGGGTGACATTGGTTAAGAAAATAATACAGGTTTCATGTGTACAATTCTATGGTGCATCATCACATCATCTGTATATTGCATTGTGTATTCACCAACCCAAGTCAAGTCTCCTTTTATCACCATTTATTCCCCCCTCTAGCCATCATACACCTTTTTTAAGTTGTAAGTCTCATTCTTAGAAAATTCCTCAGTGGGTTAATGGAAAAGATGACAAAGTGAAAGAAACCAGCATTGTTCTATGTGAGGTACATGTAATATGTTGGGTGCTGGTCACTTTACATATGGTGGCTCATCTTTTCTTTAACATCGCCTAGTGGTACCCTCTGTGCTCTTTGTGCCCATTGTATAGGTGAAACTACTGAGTTTCAGGGAGAGATACCGTAAGCTAACTGGCCAAGGCCATTTCCAAAGTGCTGAATCCTAACCTTTTACTACGTTCTTCTAAAATCTGCCTAGATGAGTTTTACCTCCCTTTTGCTGACCTCAAAAGCACTTCTAATTATCTGGACCTTTGTGACTAGATCGTTAGGAAGATGTGTGGAAATCGTTTTAAATCCATTCAGGTTCAAAAAGTAAGACCGAAACTAATAGTATTTTGTAAAGGCAGCGGAAGTCTTTTGAAGGTGAATCGGAGAAATGTATTACCCTTGTAATGTGAACTTAGCCTGTTCTTCTTTATGGGTCTGATCCCATCTAAATGACCCTCAAAGCAGAGGAAGATTCCTCGTTTTTAATCCAAGTAGTAAAATGGTGTGATGGGCGGACTACACAACTCAGTCAGCCAAAGGTACGCCTCTCCTGTGTGCCTACAGTCTGCCTGGACCTGCCGGGATTCCTTGTCCAAAACTGCCTGAGCCCCACTGGGAACCAGCCTCTGACCTCTGGGTGGGCTAAGGAAAGGAGCTAGAGGCTGGTGCTCTGAAGCCAGGAGACCCAGGACTCCATAGACCTGGCCGTCAGCTCCCTTGCCTCCAATGGAGACAAATCCAAAGGGCCATTCAACTCCAGTGGCACCCACTGCATCCAATCTCCACTCTTCCCTCAGCCCATCTTGTCCCCACAGCTTTTTGAGGTGTTGTGTGTGTGTGTGTCTTTTTGTTGTTAATAACTCACCAGAGAATATTTTTCCATTGATTTTTAGAGAGAATGGAAGGGAAAAGGAGAGACAGAAACATCGATATGAGAGAGATACATTGATTGGTTGCCTCCTGCATGCACCCCCCTACCAGGGCCAGGGAACCTGCAACCAAGGTATGTGCCCTTAGCCAGAATCAAGCCTGGGGCCCTTCAGTCAGTGGGCCCACACTCTATCCACTGAGTCAGACCCTCTAGGGCTTGTTCCCATGGTTTTTAAGAGCACTTTCTAACAGAACTCGCGCACACAAATCCCAGAATCTATTTCTCTAGGAGTCAACATAAGACAACCTCCAACAGATTTCTCTTTTGGGTCAGTTGATAACATCCCCAGATCTGAGACTAGAAACCCCAAATGGCTCCTCGGTACATACTCACGAGTATTGGACTCAGCCCCTTGCTCTTCTGTTCATTAGTTTGCAGTGATACGAGGTGGGTGAAGGAAGCTATGGTTGGAATTCTAGCCAGCAGACCACTCTGGGGTTGGATGTTGACCCAGCCCTGGTTGTATTTCTAAGTCAGAGGACATGAATCATTGCAATAGGACTTCCACAGTGTGTTAGATGTTGGAACTTCAGAAATGCATGAGACAAGATTCCCATTTTCAAGAGTAAGAAACTGAGTTCCCATGATTAGCCAATAATAATATACAGCAGTTCTCCTCCAATGATGTCATTTCCTTCAATATAGTGTCTTCATAACATTGATGAGATGCCGTAGGAACTCAGCTCTTGTTTATCTCAATTCGTCTGTGCTAAATTTCACACTTTATCACACTTCATTTCCCCCGCAGTTCACTGACGTGAAGTGAGGATTTACCGTAATTATTCAGCAGTGGAGTCGGAATTCAGCCTTAGATGTGACTCCGGAGTGTTGTCCTTCAACTAGTAACTTACTGATTCTTATCAACTATCTTTGCTGGTCTGCAACATATCAAAAACCAAGGGCTCCATGAGATAATGTGTCGAAGGAAAACTAAAGTCCCTCTCTGGATGTTGGATTCGAAGTGGGAAATATCTGTGGCCACCCCTCATTAGCTCTTGTTGGGAAGGTCTTCGTGGTGAGTCGGCTGATGACTAGAGGCTGGGTGACATCGGAAGGGGATGAGCTTCCGGCAGGATTTCAGCTTTCCCTCGGAATGCCATCTCTCTCAGACTTAAATCCTCACGGCATCTTGTCTGCCAAGGAGCAGCTCTGTGGTGCTTTATATTCTATTACCCCGTAATACACAATGCGTTTTATTTACGTTCCTCATCTTTTATACAGAACTGTCACAAAAGACGTCACTGCCGATTATGACCTGTGTGGGCAAGCCACACCGGTGAATTACGCTCCTTGTCATAGATCATGCCAGTCGTGCCTGGCGGGGAAGAGAGGAGGATAAATCCAGAACAATGATGGATGTACTTCAGGAGGTTAAGAGTTGCTGGGTGTGGAGGCGAAGCTACAGTTAGAAATGCCAGGCCCTAGCTGGTTTGGCTCAGTGGACTGAGTGTTGGCCTGTGGACTGAAGGGTCCCAAGTTAGATTCTGGTCAAGGGCACATGCCTGGGTTGTGAGCTCAATCCCCAGCAGGGGGCGTGCAGGAGGCAGCCAATCAATGATTCTCTCTCATCATTGATGTTTCTCTCTCTCCCTCTCCCTTCCTCTCTGAAATCAATAAAAGTACATTAAAAAAAGAAAAAAGAAATGCCGGAAGGTGGCCTCTTTCATTTTCAAACTTCTCAGCTCTGCCTTCACCTCCTTCAGAACATGCTCTGCCCAACTGGTAAACTGGTATGACCATTTGGGATTCCCCAGCCCCCCCGCCCCCCCCGAGGCTGCTAGGAGGGCCTCTCATCCTTTATTG
>NW_006289087.1:5571065-5575042 GCF_000327345.1 Myotis davidii
AGGATTTGGTATCTGCTCCCCTGTTTTGTAGTGTCTGTTTGGCACTCATGGACTATCACTTTCCCTCCTGAACTTTGTAAAATCCATACCACCAACAGGGAGGGGTCTATATATATAATTATAGAGATTTTATATCTATAAATCTATCTAAATGTTGTCTATGCTAATACATTGGATGTTTGAATAGGACTTGATCTTTAGAAATTACCATTCAGCATTTATTGATGTTATAACCAACTGTAAGAGGGGCTGTGCTAGGGAACACACAATGAGTAAGACACCTTCCCAGCCATCACAGAGTCCGAGGTCTAGGGAGGGAGTGCGGACCCAGGAACAGACAATTATAATAGAGCGTGGAAAGTGCTAGAATGTAGGTAGTCCCAGGGTCCTTGGATCACCTGAGCAAAGTCCTGGAGGACAGACACTGGGATGAATCAGGGGAGGTGTGTGTTGGGAGTGGAGTGTGCAGAGTTTGTCAAATTGTGCGAGGGACAGAGTATTGGAGAACTATAAGCGATGGATCAGGGTTATCATGGTTGGTTGCAGGTACTAATAAGGTGGCAAGGGAAGGAAGAGATGATCGTAGTGAGAAAGGAGTTTAAATGTAAGCCTGGGTCAGGTCACAGTTTGACCTTAATCCTGAAAATAACGGGAAGCTGATATAGGGATTTACATGGGAGAGTGGCAGGAAGAGTTTGTGGTTTGAAAATGATCACTGCGGCTTCCCTGGGGGGAACGAAGGTGAGACCAGGCCTTTCGCAATGGTGTTGGTGAGAGGGGAGGGTAGCCTCAGCTATCATAGTGGCAGTGGGCAAGGAGATGAGTGTGACATTTTTAAAAAGACCTGACACTTTATTTCTGTAGGAAGGGCTCCATGGACTCAGGTTTGCACAGTTGGGTGGAGAGTGTGTGGTTGACCAGGGTGAAGACCTGGTATGGGGAAGGGTGACCAACATTGGACCTTATGAGACAATCAAGTCATGTGTCCCTTTGGGCCACGGTCGTATGGTTGCAGAGCTCAAGAGCTAGCAACAAAGACCATTACCATAAATAATTAAAGGGATGGGATGGATGAATTTACACCGGAGGAATGGGAAATCTAAGAGGCGGCTGATCTTGAAACCCAGACACCCACCCCGCTATACGCAATAAATAGAAGAACAGGTGCGTGCGGAAGGCAACCTGAACATAAGGCAATATTTTTCCACGTTCACATTTTTGCTACAGTGCCCATGGCATCTTCAGCAACAACTACAAACTATGAAAAGGAAAGAAATCAAGGGACACCACACCCCACGCCTTTGATTGTCGGCATGTTGTGTTTATTTGTTTTTGTTAATCCTCACCCGAGGATATTTTTCCATTGATTTTGTAGGGAGAGTGGAAGAGAGAAGAAAAGAGAGAGAAACATCGATGTGACAGTAACACCTCAATTGGTTGCCTCCTGCATGAGCCCCGACCAAAGCCCGGGCTGGGGAGAAGCCTGCAATCAAACTATGTCCTTGACAGGAATCGAACCTGGGACCCTTTGGTCCACACACTGATGCTCTCTCCACTGAGCCAAACCAGCTAGGGCTGCGTGGTTTTTAAGAGCTGGCTCATACTCATGCCCAGTTTTCAGACACTTTCATCAGCGTGTCATGACAGCACTTCATTCTAGCCTGTTTCATCAGTCTCCTACCAGCACTTTCCACCTGGCTTCAGTCCTCACTTAGGAAGAATGGCTCTGAGACCCAGCAGCGCCTTTAAGAGCGTGTACAGGACTCTCCTTAAAGGAGGAGGAGAAAAAGAGATGCGTTTGGAGGGCGCAGCGACAAGGATTTTCATTCATAAAGTGAGAGAGTAACTTGAGAAGGGCCCAGCATGACTGATGTGCGAAGGAGAGTCAGTGTAGGATTTCGCGCTGCTGTTGGCATTGCCACCCTCCGACCTCACTCTGGGAGGGAACATCATGTGCTTGCACATCCATGACATGGGCAGGGCTCTCCGGCAAGATGCGCTGTGGCCCCCGCTGCAAACTTGTGACACGGGGTGAATCATCCTCTTAAAGGGAACCCAAACCTGTGCCTTCCTACACAGTCTCCTTGCAAAGCACAGAGAGAAGGAAGCCAGGGGGAGCTACCTAACACTGATTCTGTTGCCTTGAGAGCAGATGCTGACCCAGCTTTTCCAAAGAAGCCTAGAAGCTAAAGTGCACTGGACCTGAGGTCAGAACATGTGTGTTTGGGTTCACTTCTTGGCTTGACCATTCATAAGCTGTGTGGTCCTTACAGCTGTGAATGCATGCACCTCTAAGTTATGGCTAAATATCCCTTTTATAGACTTGTTATGAAGACTAAAGGAAATAATGTAGAAAATGACCTCATATTTTGATATTGGTTCCTGTTTCATTATTTTTTAAAATAAATATTTTTATTGACTTCAGAGAGGAAGGAAGAGGGAGAGAGAGAAACATCAATGATGAGAGAGAATCACTGATTGGCTGCCTCCTGCACACCCCCTACTGGGGATGGAGCCCGCAACCAGGGAATGTGTTCTGACCAGGAATTGAACTGTGACCTCTGGGTTCATAGGTCGATGCTCAACCACTGAGCCATGCCTGGATGGGCTGTTTTATTATTTTTATTATTATAATCATCTCATCCTTATGTTCTATGTACAAAACCCCTTTTGTCCTCTGACATATTGTGACTGGAATAGCATCTGGAACAGTATCTGCGCTGAGGAACATATCAGAGGCTTGCCCTGCATGGATTATAAAGCCATTCTCATTTTTAAAACTGCATGAGCCAACTCTACCCTTTACCCCCCGACCATTGTTTGTGTTATTTTTTAAGCCTCAAAATAAGCTGATACAACAAGCCATTTTCTCAAAAAGATTCAAGCCTGGCTGTTTCTCTTATATGAGTCTAACCTTTTCCTTCAGGAAAGAATTTAGGGGTGCTTGTTGGAGATTTTTGATTTTTTTTTCTATCTTTTGGGTATTTATTGAAGCCCTGATATCATCTTTTTTTGTTTGTACTTCTGGTTAGGCTATCAAACACCAGTGATACAAAAACATTTTTAGGCTTAACCACAGTTATCTATTTTATCAAAATTGGGGACATCCCTAAGGTGTTTGTTAGGTATCTCCAGTGGGACCAGGAATGCAGAAATAAATTCCCTAAGTAAAATTCTGTACCTACATCCCGGTGGTCCATGGAGTATGTAAAACTCTCCATTACTTAAATTAGATCCCTGTATTTCTGATGGGAGTTTTAAACCAAAAATCAGTTGTATCTGCATGGAAAAGGCATGGATTCCATAGTGAACTTTTTATCTGTTTGATTAAACTGTCCAAGTTTCTACTTTCTGTCTCTTGGAAACAAAACTAGTTTACTCTCCTTTACTAAGAATACTACAGAAAACCATATGCTGTTTAAGTCCAAATTTTCTTTGCTTAAAATCAGTTTCCTTGATTGAGATTTTTTTGTCCCACATCTTGATTTGCTTGTTTGACTGCTTTGTCCACTCAAGTAGTCACATCAGAAGCAGGCAGTGGCCCTAGCTGGTTTGGCTCAATGGATAGAGCTTCAGCCTGCAGACCTGAAAGGTCCCAGGTTCCATTCCGGTCAAGGACATATGCCTGGGTTGCAGGCTCGATCCCCAGAAGGGGGCGTGCAGGAGGCAGCTGATCAATGATTCTCTCTCATCATTGAAGTTTCTATTTCTCCCTCTCCCTCCCTAACCACTCTGAAATCTATAAAAACATTTTGTAATGTATTTTTAAAATCAATACTATGTAAACAAAACTTTAAAGAAATATTTAACACTTGCATTTCCCAATTATTTTACTATTTTATTATAAACTGGAGGTCTGGTGGACTAAATGCATGCCTGGTTAGCGTCCCTAGACATGGCCAGAAATCAGGGCTAATCGGGGCCTTGAGGCTGCCAGCCGGGGGACTTCCTTCAGTCCATGCCGCCTCCTGGAGGTC
>NW_006289087.1:5575593-5576007 GCF_000327345.1 Myotis davidii
ATGCATTGTGTCTGGGCCTCTTTTCTACAAGTCACTGTGGATCCCATCACTCCATATTGCTTCACCCTGCCTGGCACCTGCCTGGCTCCCTAGGCACTGGCGCTTCTGGGACTGCCACCATTGTAGTCCTGCTGTCAGGTTATGCTGGTCCATCTTCTCCTTTAAAGGGGATGGTTTCAGAGGCTGGGACAGGTGTTCACCTAAGGTCATGGAGAGCTAAGACCAGAACTAGGACCCCCTGAGTGCCAGAGCGGGGTCATTATGACCACACCATTTGGGAATCTGACATTTAAATTTACACCATTAGCTATATTTTCTGTTGTTGTTGTTAATCCTCACCTAAGGATATTTTTTTCGCATTGATTTTTTAGAGAGTAGAAGGGAAGGAGGGAAAGTGGGGGGGGTGAGAGACAG